>NC_021167.2:27416259-27445712 GCF_000331145.2 Cicer arietinum
CCCTACACATATGCATTCCTACCATGAAGTTTCGGAAAATCAAGGCATCGTTCTTGTGCGGCCTCTTCTTGAATTTTCAAAGCAAGATATGTACAAGGTAGGTCAAGATTCTATTTGTTTATTTATTGTTCATTATTTTAACTTCTCCTGTTGGAATGTTTACTTGATATTTATCTTCACAGATATGCCATGGAGGTACTGAAGAGTGGGTAGAAGACCCAACGAATCAAAGCCCGGTATTCACACGTAATAGGATACGGATGGCACTAAATCACTTGTCATCTTGTAAGTTGTGAGGATGAGTATTCTGATTTCGTTAATAGTACTTTAAGTATTCGTTAAGTTCCTCCAGCCAACATTTTTTTTGGTTCGAAAGTATTCATACTTGTTCATTTTGAAATCATTGAATGTTATCATGGTTCTTCTTCAATGTTGAGCATGTGGAATTGAAAAAAATACAATATCAATATTATGAGTAAAGGGAAGACAATGCTGGTGGTTGGGCCCATGGTTGTTAAACTCTCCTGATATTTCATAGAATTGTATGAGTTTACGACTTAGTTATAAAAAATTAGTTAACTAGCTTGCAAACTAATTTTTGCGTAAACTCAGGTAGACTCGCATAGACTCAGGTGGTATAGTCATGAATAATATGGGCGAGTGAAGCATCTGAGTTATTCAAATGACGGTTTCTTACATTTTCAGCTGCATTCAAGTATGAGATCCAAAGAGTCATTTCTGCATGTCGAAAAACACGTGCATATGTCGATCAAGTTTGCCATAGCCTGATACATCACGCCGTTGTTATCAAGGATGTGAGTATCATTTAACTACTTATTCTATGCAGTACCCATTTGATTAATACTTGATGTTGAGTTTGGCCTAGCTATTTTCTATTTTACTGTTGCTGAAAATACTACACGTGTCCATGATTTCTTAAGTTTCTATTATTCTATTCTATGGAATTTACCCTTGTCCGGCTTATGGCGTTGTGGTTATATTTGCAGCATGGATATGCTGTTATTGATTTACAGAATCTTTGTCCTTCGAAAATCGAGGACATTTGCCTGATGAAATTTATTTCGTTCGTCTTGCAGGTACTTTTGATCTTATAAATGAATATTTTTTGTTTGAACCTTATTATTTGTATTTGCATACTCTTCTAGTCATAAAAATGTTCAAGTTTATTGTTTCAGTTTGTTTCACAAAGGCAGAGGCAAATAAGAGGTAGTGCTTTGAAATTGCTAATGGGCTACATACGTACTTTTCCAAGCAAGGTAAATCTGCTTACATGACTTAACTATTTGGTCAGGAGTTCAATCATTGACCGATGTGTAAGGAAAAACATATGTTAATAGAGGTCAACCCCTTAAGTAGATTCTAGTTACCTTGAGTGATTAGTCTCCGCAATTGTGTGCGGAAATACCTTGGTTTACCAAAAAAATATGCTTGCATGAGATTGCTTTGTTCCCAGCATACAATTTTATCAAACATTGTCTTAGCTGCATACAATACTATGATGACACATCAGCATTTTAGCTTTAAAAGTTTGAATAACTTCAAATTTTTTAGTTGTTCTTTTTGTCTGTAGAACTCTATTACTGCTGCTGGTTGTTACCTTTGTCCGGAACCTGGTTCTAGAGGGTCCAGAGTCCTGGTTTGTTGTTCAGTCGACGTTGCTTTTCCTTTAAAAATGGAAATTTTCGAGACATGCTCTTTTGGACAACAAGAGTATTGTGTTGCCAATGAGTTGGGAAACATTATAGACGATGAAAAATCATATGAAAATTATTTGGTTCATGCTTCAGATGTCCTCTTTTTGGATGTGAATTCTGAGTCAGTTCTGGCCGAAGCGAAAAGACTAAACATAATCAGCGAGTCAACCTACAGTATCATTCTTGCGCTGCAAAACCAGGAAACCGATCGCTTCAGGTCTAAAGTTGGAGCTATTTCTGACTTTGCATCAAAACATGAAGTTGAAACTGCTACCACTTTTGGCAAATCACTTCAGCCAGGGAAGTGCTGTTACTTCATGGATCGATTCGTTCTAACATGGAGGTTGAATGATAAAATGGATCAAGACGTACTTTCTGATTTAGTTGATTGTGACATTGAGTTTAGTAGGGAACCCGAAAACTTTTGTTGCTCGTCTTGTGTAGTTGATCGTGATAAAGGTCTTGAAGTGCGGCAAATGATTGAATCTGATTGGCTATATCTCGCTGAGTTATCCAAGCATCCTCTTTCAGAAAAGATCACAGAATGTGGGGCTATGTTGTCGAATGAAAACAAGCAGATGATGGAGAAAACAGCTTCATATTTGCACTATGCTAGCATATCAGCGAAAAAGGCACTAGTTTTGTTAAAATCTATCCCAGTTGCTGCAAGGAGAAGCTTGCCTGTTCTGATAAATCAACAAGGAAAATTAATAAGCATTCCAGTAAGTTGATCTCTCTTACTATCATAGTGACTTGATCTTCTTTTTCGTAAAATCTTCGACTTCATCCGCTGGATAAATAAATAGATTACAAATGATGCTCGCTATATACTGATATTTCTTCATAATTTATGAAGTACTGACACATACACGAGAAATGATACTGACTAGTAATTTTGCACTATCATAAAGTTGATCTCTCTTACTATCATAGTGACTTGATCTTCTTTTTCGTAAAATCTTCGACTTCATCCGCTGGATAAATAGATTACAAATGATGCTCCCTATATACTGACATTTCTTGATAATTTATGAAGTACTGACACATACACGAGACATGATACTACTAGTAATTTTGTAAACACTTGCCATAATTTGAGAAAACAAATGTGATTAAAAATGTGTCGATGTAGTGTCGGTGTCAGACACTTGACACGCCTTCAATTTGAAGTGTTGGTACTACAAAATTGATAATTATTGTAACCAAATAATCACATAACATCCTTTCTAATAATTTAATTCTTGCTACATACTTGTCATTTGGAATCTGACTAAGTGATTATAAATTCTTTCATTTCAGAGTGTTAAATTCAGGCATTGCTCCTGCTTGATAGTGCATGTGGAATTTAAGCCAAAAATTCCACTTGGAGGAGGTCATAGCTCATTCATATAAAAAAATAGAGATACACAGCATTAAGTATCATCATGATTGACTCCACACATTTCAAGTCAACCAAAAAGGGCACGACTAAATGGAACAAAATCCTAGCCGCGACCACAATCTTGTTACAAAAAAACTTCAACTTTGCCAATAACAACAAGATGGAGATTTCTTAAGTGATCATCATGGAAGATGCTTAAAAGGTTCAATTAAAGAATGTAGATTGGTTTTTGTTCTATGATCCTCATGTATAACTAAGCTCTTGTACATTGAAATTCCTATAGATGGGAGTGGTTGCTCAAATTGTGGCAAATCTCTTCAACCAGCAAGAAAGTTCTCTACTACTAATCTTGTTTTGGAGTCAGTAACTTGTTATAGCATCAAAATGATGAGTAGTTGCTCAAATTCATTGGTTTTTTCCCATTTGTTTTTTCTCGTTTATTCTACGAGGTATCAGCTCAATAGTAAGATTTTAACTCCGAAATCTCAAATGAAATGACGAAGCTCAACAGTTGTAAATAATAATTTTTATTCTTTCCTCATTTTGTTGTGAAATTAATATAAAGAAAAAACAAAAAGTTGTGTTTACCAACTTTGATATAATAATAGTAGTTGTCAGTGATATATTTATTTAGACTAATTTAGCGACAATATTTATTCAGAGGAATAATATGACAAGACTCAAATTTAACAAACTAAATCGAAGGTTCGTATAAATCGTGTGGCTCACAATAATCATCTCATCAATTTATACCAATGCATTTAGGTACAAACAATTATTTACACAAGCCTAACCTTTTGAGGTTGAATCTATGTTTCTAAAGGATTTGATGGTAAGTGTTTCTCATAGTACTATTATTTTTCAAACAAAAAATGACATGCAAAAGTAACATTATAGAACAAAGAATTTCAACTATGTTGGTACGGTAAAATTTAATGATTATCCGTAGAAAATCACAAATATAATTAGATATCTTACTAACAAAAAATAAAATCGTAAAATTGCTGCAAAAGTAAAATTACAAAACAAATGGCACCCATTTTTATTAATTTAGTGCCGTTCTTAATTTTATTTTAAAAATCAATTTCAAAAATAAACTATGTTCAGTTAAAAAAAGACTCTATATTCAGATAAAATAAGACTGAGTTAATTTTTTATTTAATTTTAATTTTTTTTTTTTTTAAAAAAAAAAAAAGATTTATAATTTTTATTTTTATTTTAAAATCAACATGTCTCCATAAGTAGACATAAAACCACTCTAACAACCGTCAACCACTACCATCAATGACCATCCACTTCCGACCATCACCACCACCTCTAGCCACCGCTAACCACCACCTCTAACAACTGCCACGGTCATCTTCAACCACCACCCACCACCATCTTCGACCACCTCCATCGTCACCATTCATCCACCTACGACCACCTCCTTCGGCCATTACTAGCACCACCGTCCACACGTCTTTAAACTGCCACCACCATCTCTAACCACCACTATCACCATAATCAGTATCACCAACATTGACCATCATATCTGACACATGCCACCACCACCACCGACCACTATTTTCCACCATCTATACCATCACTATAATCATTGTTGGTCACACTTCGACCACCACCTCCATTTATCAATGATCTCTTTTGACCGTTGCAGTTGCACTCGACGAACGATACTACTACGATAGTTATCTTTTACTACTACCTTTTTCAATCACTATTACTAAAATTATAATTATTAAATAAACTATAATTTTATAATATTTAGATATTATTTTAAAATAATTAAAATTTAATATTATTTTTACGTGTTAATATTTTTATGTTTGATGAATTTATAATGACAAAAAGATAAAGAAAATAATTCTATTTAAATAAAATATAAACTAAAATTCAATTAAAAAAATTAAAAATTGAAACTGATTTTAGTTTTTGAAAATAAAGAAGTTTCATAATACTTCTAAGACTTTAATAAGACACTAAAAACTTTAATAAGACCTTAATGAAAAAATTTATTGGTGGCAATTACATACATAGAATTCTTTGTGTGGATAGTGGCATTTGGTCTATGGTGGCTCAACCTTGTTACTTTGTAAAGCTCTAATGGATTGTTGATTGAGATGAAATCTCTTTTGAATTGATAAAATGTTTTCACGTGTCATGAGAATAAAAAATATTTTAATTTTAAGAAAAAATTTAAGAATCATCAATCATTTTTTAATCCAGGTGATAATTTGATGGTGATATCGATATAAATTCAGAGGGCCGTTTAGGGTGTAAGATTCCACTAGTAATTCAAACAACTCCTCTAAATTGAAGTATATAATGCAATTCACTTGTTTAACCTTGATTAGTCACTCTGTTCTTTAAGATTGTGTAATGTTTCGATATATCTATTAGTGTACATTATAAATATTGTGAGTTGTACTATGTTTGAGATTATCGAATACAAAACTTGGATTATCGATTGTCTCCTATGAATAATGAATTTTTTCACGAAGTAGAGTTTTGATTTTGTATGTATATTTAAATATCATCTTAAATGAGGAAGATTTCAACTCGTCATATTGTATCTCCGATTGTGTTACATATGATTTCTTTGAATAATATTAATTGGTTATGATTTGTATTATCTTTCAATAAATAATATAATCCATATTTTATTTGAATTTGATGTCACAACAATATAAAATGAATCCATAGTTACAAATTGTCACAATTTTTTTTTTCTAAGGCCTCAAAATTTATTTGCTAGAAATGTTTAATTGGCTCAAAATTTCGATTTGACTGGAAGTGCTAAAATGCAACTTCTGCATTGTGATGAAATATTTTAATGCAATGCAAGTTTTCATCAAATTTGCTTTGAAATGATAAAAAATTATTAAAATTATTAAATCATCTATAATATATATTTTTTCATATGTTTCACTACGTATTTAGAGGAGCGACAATTGGTAATTCAATTAATCTTTAAATTAAAAAAAAAATGGAAATTTAGTTAAATGGCAATTCAAAGAGGTTAACTACAAACAACCAAACTTATTTGATAAATAAAAAAACACTGTCTACTATAAATAATTTTTATACTCCCTCTAATATCGACTGTAAATACAGATATATGATTTTGTACTTATAATGAATTTTTTTTAAAACATTAGTCACGAAAAAATTAACATTTATTAATTTTATAATCTACAACAGTAAAAAGGAAATATTATAAAATAAGACCATATTTTAAAAATATTTTTTTTATGAACTGCATTTTGAGGAATTTGATTCCTCTCAAGTAAAATAAAGAAAAATCAAGCATTGTCATTTTTTTTTTATGAAATCAAGTATTGTTATTTTAACTAATTTAGGTTGTTACAATTTTTTTTCTTCTAAAATAATCATTTTGAAAGTTTGTATTTATTTATCTTAAGTTTAAAAAAGATGAAAATTCGATAATAATTTTGAAAATTTATATTTTGAGAAGTTGTTTTTAAGTAATTTATAAAAATCATTTTTTATTATTAAGTAATTTTTACTATATATTATTTTTTAAAAATCTCTAAAAGATAATTTATAAATTATTAAATAGTATTTTTTTAGAATCTATTACAACTATACCAACAAAAATTGAGTCTAACAAAAAAAAATTAGAATTTCACAATGTAATAAATTTAAATTTGAATCATCATTGTTAGAAATATTCATTCTAACACATCTCGAACGTGATTAATTTTAGTGGAAAGAAATTGAAAAATAAAATAAAAATCTATAACATCTATATCCATACAATAAGTTACGATTGTGATTTTCCTACAAATCTTTAAAAGATAATTTATAAATTATAAAATAATATTTTTTTAGAATCTATTACAACTATATCAACAAAAATTAAGTCTAACAAAAAAAATAAAAATTTTTACAATGTACTAAATTTAAATTCGAATCATTATTATTAGAAATATTCATTCTAACACATACTCAAATATAATTAATTCTAATGAAAAAAAAAAATCTATAACATCTACATCCATATAATAAGTTACGATTATAAATTACCTCCAATAACTTGTTTGGATTTGTTAATTAATAGCAGTTGATATTATTTACCTCCCATTTTGAGACCACAACACACCAATTAATAACCCAATTAACTTTTATAGTCAAAAAACAAATCTGGTGATATTAATCCACAAAATAAACAACTAAAAATAATAACAAAACAGATTCTAATCCAACCGTACGCAAATCAACACTTCTACGAATCACAGCCGTCCAATAAACTCCCACCCAATCCACCGTCCGATAAAACCCAAAACAAAATCCAACCGTCCAATATTCACATGAAAAAATTGAATTTTCAAAACCTTGTAAGAGAGAGGGAGTGAGTGTTTCTGTGTGTGTGTTCTTCTTCTTCTTGCAACCCTTTCTTTTTTTTTTCTTCTTCTTCAAACAAATCGCTCTTTTTTTTTGTTTGTATTAACATTCTCTCTCTAAAACACTTCGCACAATTTCGTTCTCTTTCTCTCTCTAGAAATTTCGTCATTGCAAGACAAATTTCGGATCCGATAAATAATTAAGTTTTTGAAAAATTTCTCAACCTCTGAAATTTCATAACTCCGTAATTTCGAAATTTTAATTTGAGCTGTTAAATTAAATCTGTTGCGGTGTTTTTAGGTTATTGAAGCTTGATGAATTTAATTCGAGCTGATTATGAAGTTTTGAATTTATTTTGAAAATTTTGAAATCGGTTTTTGAATTTTGAAATTTTTTGAAATTTTGCGTTTCGATTTTGGTTTAATGGCGGAAGGTGAAGGTGGAGATTGTGGTATGAAGAATGTACCGTCTCCGGCGGCGTTGGAATTTGTTGTTTCTGCTTCGCCGACGGCGGCTACGACGGCGTGGTTGGATGCTCCAGCGAAGAAGCTTGCGAGGCAGCTTGATTTTAATGCTATGATGGAACAGTCGAAGCCGCAGCTTCAGACGCCGAGTTTGATGTTGCAGAAACAGGTGTCTGGTTCGCCTTTGCCACATCAGACACTTCATGGTTCTGTCAGGGTTGGGTGAGTATGTTTGAAATGCTTCATTGTTTCACTGTTTTTAATTTTGATGAAATCTTGTTAATAGGAATTTTCTGTTCTTTGAATTTCAGGATTTTGAAGTTTCTATTTGGGTTTATTTGTTTGGTTGATTTCAATTTCAATTTAAATTTAAATTTAAATTTTTTGTTTTTAAAGTTGATGTGTAGTTTTATCATTATTGTTTATGTTTAGTTTTGCTGGTATGTTGTAATGTCTCCTTCATGTATTAATGTAAAAGATGGCGGGATTTTAAATTTGTTTTTAGTACATGACATTATAGATAGGAACTTAACAATGTAGGCTTTATTGCAAACCACATTTTATGAACTTCTTAGTACGTAGCTGTAAAAATTTCCATTCAAGTTTTGGGATATGATTAATAAGTGTTATGAATTTAGGAAACGGATTTTTAGCGGTGATCTCGACCATTGACTAGGATCAGATGCGTGAGATTCCCAATTTGCTAAAGTTACAATGTGAGCTGTTTAATCTCTATTCAACGGCGCATATTGAATGACTAGAGTGATTGTAGGAAATTTCTGATTGCAGGGAGTCTGGGTCCTTGAATTTACTCTTACCTATGATGTGTAGATATGGTATAGAATGTCGAGTATGTCGTGGGTGCAATGGAGGGGGACTTACTTTTGTGAGAAGAAGTATATGATATGATAGGATACAACACTTGCATATATATCAAAACCTATTTAAGTAAAATACCGAAAACAAATGAAAGCGTGATAGTACTTCGTAATAAAAGTCGTCATTTGGGCCACCAAATGATTGAGGAAAAAATGTGGAGAAAAAATAGTTGATTTATATGTTTAGATGGTGAAATAGAGGGAAATGTGAATTATAGGGTTCAAGTTGAGTGAATGAAATAGAAAATGCTTCAGATGTTTGCAATAAAGAGTCAACAAGAGCATAGGATAACTGTTACATAAATAAGAAACCATAAGATTACAATTAAATTAAATGTATTAAAGACAAAGGTGGCGCGAGTGACATCCATTCAGGAAAATATAGTAGAATTATGCATAATATGGTTTTTACACGTGAGAAAAATATCATAGAAGCTTTAGATAGAAGAGTTGATGGCATGGAGGATAGCTCCAAAACCAGAGATGAAGGTATAGACCAAGAAAGACTCTTTAAGTGAAAAATTAAAATGAATCTAGAGTTGAATGATCTTTCACATGTTGTCATAATTAATTCAAGTAGATGACCCCACCAATAAGAAAATGTTTTGGTTGTTGTTAATGTTTTAACTAGGCCATTACATAATTACCGTCGATCAAGTCAAGAATCTCACTATCAAGTTTCGTTATGACAGACCTTATACAATATCCGAGCATCCTTGACTCCAATTACATTTTCTTTACTTTTGAAACTAAATACTTGTGAATTGAAATTGTTATTTGTTTTCCGTTGGGGGTGGGAGCTAGCATAATGGTCACTGCAGATGATGGATGTTGTTTTCTTCACTTCTTCAGTCAGATCATGTCATTGCAAGCCGAAGATTTTTTTTCCTTTTGGAGTTGTGAGGATATTATGTTATAATTATAATATGCTTCTATCACTAATATTTTCTCCTTTTGTGCATCTAGCTTTTTATTCCATCACTCTATTTTATTATTCTTTTTTCAATTGTAACACATATTTCTGAAGTTACTCCTTCAAGTGAAGTAGGGATTTCCTAGTCATGGTACATAACTTTGAAGCTTTGATTCAACGAGACACGATAACTATGAATGTGGTATTAGTATCTCTTTTGAAAAGCTTGAGTTGATGTATCTGTTTGTGAGTAAATTGCCATGAAGATATCCACTTTGGCTGTGGTATTTTGCAAATGTCTTCATGTAAAAGTTCAAGCAACTGTCATTTGGTCTTCAATTAACTAACCTTTAATTTTTCAGGAAACCAGAATCTCCCAAACCAAGATCAAGACCTAACTTTGACATGAAAGAAGGTACACCAAAGAAGCAAAAGCAGTGCAATTGTAAACACTCTAAATGCTTAAAATTGTAAGAAAAATTCTCTCTTTCTCTCTGCATGTGTGTTTCTGTGAATGGTGTTTGTAGACAATAAGCACATATCAGCATATGTGTGTTCGTGCATGCATACCATTTGCTAGCACACTTTCTCATATTTGCAACTGTGAAATGCAGAATTGTTCGTAAGTAGTTATCCACAATTCTGTACAACTATATATACTCTTTTTGCTTTTTGAAGTATACAACAACATGTTTCCACTGTTTGAAGTTTTGTTTATTAAGTATGACAACCACATAAGGACTAAAAACGGGTACAAATCTTTCCTCGACCTTGTAATGACAGGAGTTTTGTAGCACCAAGTTGCTCTAAAATTAACAAAGGATTTTTCTCACCTATCAAATTATTGATCGTTATTTATTGTTATTGTTTATGATTCCGCCAAGAATTAATGTCTGGGCTTTACTGATTTTAATTTTTTTACTTTTAGTAAAGTTGCCTTATATCAAAGGATTTCTTATTTTGCTTTTCTTTTTATATCCTCTTATTTTGTGTGGTTGTGTATCATTCCTTTTCTTTCTTTGCTGTTGATATTTTCTCTTGATTAATAGAGGAACCATAAAAATTAAATGCATTGCATGGGGAATCTTTTCGCTGTCTTCATCGTCAATTATGAAGTATGCATAGGTAGTTTTAATGTGCAGTCATTGATTTCCCATGGCCAATGTTAGGCTCAATTTTATCTGAACTATCACAAAAAATATATTATCCTTGGTCATAACTTTTTATCTTCAATTGTTTTGTCTCTCCTTTGGCAGAGGTCATTCCTCATTGTAACAGTGTGGCCGGTATACAATGCTACATGACGTTGACTTTCAAAATGTTTTGTGCAGATACTGTGAATGTTTTGCGTCGGGAATATATTGTGATGGTTGCAACTGTGTAAATTGTTTCAACAATGTTGATAATGAAGCTGCTAGGCGAGAGGCTGTTGAAGCTACTTTAGAGCGCAATCCAAATGCATTTAGGCCCAAAATTGCGAGCAGCCCTCAAGGAACACGTGCTAGCAGTGTAAGTAGGTCTAACTTTTTGTGGCAGGTAGCACTGTATAGCATGTTTAATGTTTTATTGTGTACGATGAGACTGGTTTAGGATATCATGCTTATATTGATTCCAAAAAGGCTTGACTGCTTTTCCTTTGGAGCATATAACGTTTTGTTGTGAATTCTATGTTGTGAATTCTATGTTGATAATCCAAGACATTGTGACATTGTGGGATATTATCTTTGATAGGAGCCCACTTTTTCTATGTGATTTTTTCCAATAGTAGAAAGCTTCCTATTCCGTAAGGTACGCCATTCCATAATTGATAATTATGGAATTACGCTTTCTGGTTAGGAGTTACGGCCGAAAAACAAATTCCTGGAAACACGTTTTGTTGATATTAAATATTCTTACTACTGGGTGTATTTGCTGTTGTTGCTCCATCCCCTTCAATATGTTGATTATGTTCTTGTCAATAATTTTGATTGATTATTCTTTTCATCAATTTCTCAAAATAATTTCCTTGGAAAATAACTTGTACTTGATGAAGCCAATTCATTTTGATTTTTGTTTACTTATGTATGCTTTATTTAGAAAGTTAAGGGTAGAAAGTCAATATTTATAAAATATAAGTAAATTGTAACATTTTTCAATCACGTGCCTATACAATAATTTATGTCTTTGCAAGAAGTTGGAAGGTTCTTGGTTTAGTTTTCTGAAATGCCTGGATCCTTTTTATTAAATTACCTAACAAGTGCCTCTTTTTATATGGTCTACATAAATGATGAAGAAAGGTTTCTGGACTTGGTAATGTTCCATGTATTAGAAAATTTATTGAACATTTCTTTTTGTATTGTGTACTAATTATTTTTGTTGACCGTCGCAACAATTTGGAAAAAAATGTAGGAGGAGGCTGGGGAAGGTGTAATATTAGTAAAACATAACAAGGGTTGCCATTGTAAAAAATCTGGCTGCCTTAAGAAGTACTGTGAATGCTTCCAAGCCAACATTCTCTGTTCTGAGAATTGTAAATGCATGGACTGCAAGAACTTTGAGGGAAGTGAAGAGAGACAGGCTTTGTTTCATGTAGATCAAAATCAAAATCAAAATCAAAATAACCACACGTATATTCAGCAAGCGGCAAATGCTGCCATAACTGGAGCTATTGGTTCGTACGGCTTTTCATCACCACCAGTATCAAAGAAAAGAAAAGGTCAGGAACTCTTCTTGTGGCCTACAGCTAAGGACCCATCAATAAGCAAGTCGGGCCAACAGGTAAAACTCTCATTGCACAAGTCATACTGGTACAGGGGTTTATTTAAACTTAGGTATTGGTTAAAAACTTAAATCGGAGAAATATTAGACAACAGTTAGTTCGGTTGACATAGCAATTTTTAGTCACATATGACAACTATGTTTTTGTTAGGAGTTGACATGATTATCATTTACTTTAAAATATGCATTTAAACTTGAATTAAATCTTTACTAAAGTGAACTTGGCTCCACTAGATTTGTCAACTTTCTAATTTGAAATTCTAAAAGGTATAGAGACAGATTAAGAGTGAAGCCAAAGCTTTAGTTTCAATACCATGATGACTTAATTCGTTCATATTTGCTAGCTACCGCCTACCAATTATGGTGAATGCTTTAAGAATTCATGGATCTCATTTGTTACTCGAATTCTATACACAAGCATTATCAATATTTTTATTTTTTTTAATGTTTGTCAGGTAAACCATGTCAAAGCCCCAGCACCCTCTTCAGCATTGTCACCTGCCTCAAGTGCTCGTGTTGGCAATGCAACATTAGGTCATAGTCCATCAAAATTAAAGTACAGGTAATATTGGTTATAAATATGAAATTAAGATAAATTTTCTAAACTTAGTTGCTTACTTGATTATTTTTTAAGGTCTCTTCTAGCAGACGTTATACAACCACACCACCTCAAGGAGCTTTGTTCCGTTCTAGTGCTAGTATCTGGACAAGCTGCAAAAACACGTGCAGGTACAATTGACATCAAATATTGCCAATCATCAATTGTGTTATTGGTCTTTAAAGGTCCTTCACGTTTTCTTCCATTCTTATGTTGTATGAATGGCTGGTATTAACCTAGAGTCTTTTCCTCTGTTCTTATCACTTTCCCATGCTTTTCCTGTTTTTTTAAATAGGCCCACTAGTTATATTTAACGCATGTGCATTTAAATGGACCAATCACTTGTCTTTCAATTTCGGTCGTGTTATCGAAACTTCATCATACAAAACTTTATCAAACACTGCTCTAGACATGAGTCAAATGCTGCCAAGATTTTCTTGGCCAGAAAAGGCGATGGAGGTTGCATTAGTAGTGATTATGTCAACAACATAAAATCCAATACTCTACTATAATAAATCTGTACCATAATATTTTGTTGGTTATTATTCGCTTTTTATATTTGTACCTTGTACGTCATTAATCAAGGTGAGTTTGGATACAAAAATTCAATAATTGATGTAGGGAACCAAAAATTAGGGGTACTTGAAAGTTGACATTTTTGTTCATCTAAATTTTCTATGGACAATGATCATTAGGAAATAATTCATGAAACACTGCTATAGCCTGAGGCATTCTTTATTCTCACCCAAGTTTTTGTGCTACAACCTTATAGTTTAATGTTGACCTACCAAGTGATATCAGTCTCGTTCATGTACATCATTATTTTTTTCTTGTCAATTTTTTTTTTTTTTAATTTGATCAGACCAGAAAAATTTAATGGAAAAGCATACAGAAGATCAGACGGAAACTTCCCTTGCTTCTTCAACTGAAGGACAATTACCAACTCAAAAGGAAGTTGATGTTGAGAAGGCTATGGCTGATGATTGCTCAAGTGCAAATCAAATAGATAAAATCAGCCCAGGTAATTCCTGTTCAGATGGTGCTGATGTCCCGAAAGGGAGGCCAATGTCTCCTGGGACTTTAGCCCTGATGTGCGATGAGCAAGATACAATGTTCATGACAGCTGCCTCTCCCATTGGGCCAACGACTCGTGTTTGCAATACATCTTCGCAATTTCCTTGTGGACAAGGAGTGACAGAGGTCTATGCTGAGCAAGAAAGAGCTGTATTAACGCAGTTTAGAGATTTCCTCAATAGGGTTATCACTATGGGAGAAATAAATGGTAATATTTTCCTCTCCTTTAGTTATAATTTTACCTTCAGTAACATTCATAAAATCATTTCGTATCATCATTGTAGCTTTTTGTAAAAAGACTGTCAACTTTCCATTTTGGCAATTAACCCCCTAAGCTTTGAAAAACATCTCAATAACTATTTCTATTAGTTTATTTGTCTTTGTTACGATCTTCAAGCATGAAATATTTCAATTGCCAATCCCTCTTCAAGTGTTTGTAATCAACAGTAAACACTAAAACTATTCTTTTCACATGTAGCTATTGAAACTTTGTAATTATTAAGGGGGTTAATCGACAAATTTAATAAGCTGAAAGTTGAAGGGCCAAAGCACCGAATTTAGGGGCAGTCGTTTGGATGTTAATATCCTTTTAATTAGAAGTTAATTGTTGGAAATTATGTCATTTGAAATGGTTCTGAAATTTCAGATTATCTTGACTAGAAAAACCATTATTGTATAAACCTCATTTTTTTTTCATTACTCGCTATTGTTTAAAGTTGCTGATTTTTATTTCCAATTTCAGAGACAAAGTGTTCTTCTTTGGCTAGAAGTGAATTAGAGAATCAAAAGGACCCAATCAACAATGAAATTGGAAATGCCAGTACTGATATAGTACATCAGCAAGAAGCCACTAACAATGGTGATACCAAAAATATAGATCCATCTATGCCCACAACTTCAACACCTGTGATACCTAATGATATTGTAGCTGAAAATGGAGAAAAAATTAATCTGAAGATGGAAAAAGAGATATTAAAGGATTCTTACTTAGAAGAATATGAAGAGAGACATAAATGAGATTATAGGGTTGATAGAACTTCTCTGTAATGTAATTAAAGAGATTTGTCATTAGTCATTTTCTACCTCCATCCTCTGTAAAGGTCTGGTAAGTATCCAGACCCCACCATTTTAGTACATGGAGGATCAATTTTTTTCTTTCATCAATTTTCTTATTCTACTTTAGCCATTCATAAATATTATAAATTAATTTTGTCAGCTACAATATGCTGAGTTTTTTTTTTTTTTTTTTGGCTTGTAGATTGTTGAGTTGTAATTTCATAAATCATATCGTTTAGATAATGCGTTCAAGGACTCGTAGCTTGTAATTTAGAATGTATTTTGCCTTTTCTAACTTAAGGATTTTTCTTTGTTTCCTGGGTCTTCTGAATAAATAAATCACCTTAATTAAAAATAATCGTTAAATTCATTTAATTGTAATTAAAAAATAATTACATTCTTTAAAAATATTTTCAGAAATAATACTATTGAATAGGATAAAATATAAATATAATGTGTATCCAAATATTCATTTAATTAGTACATTTTTGTTTTAAAAGTCTAATAATCAAATTAATAAAGATAATTTGATTATATGATTATTGTATTTTTTAATCTGCATAAAAAAATCTTAAATAATATTCGTTATGAGAATAAAGAGATAACAACAAATTGTTTATAAACAAAACAAAATATTAACACAATGTATGAAATGAATGCAACTTGTACAGACACAGTTATTTAAACATTTAATTTTACGTCATTGTGAACTAAAGTAATGACGGCTTAGAAATTGGAAATATAATATCTTACAATATAAATTGTTTGACATGATAAGACAAAGAAACTGAATTCAATTAATTAAAATGTAAATTCGAATAAAATATGTTTGACATGAGAAGCTGGAAAAGTTTATATTTGTCCATATATATAGTAGATAATTTGAATCCAATTGAATTAAAGAAATTGAACACAAGTGTGTTGTTTGAAATATGAAAGAGGGTAGCATAATAATAAGCGAATAGCAACAATGATATTTAAGTATTTTTCTATATCAGAGCGAATTGGTTTTATACGGTGATTTTATGTCTCTAACATGATATTTAAGTATTATATGGAGATTTAAAATCATTTTTAGTCTGCTTCAAGTATTTTATTATCTTATTATATTTGATTAAATAGTTTTTTTTTACGTAGATTAAATTTTTCTTCATATTTTATTTATAATTTTGTATTTGAATATAACGTTGATTTATTTATTATTATAGTGTGACATTTTTACTTTGTCGTCTTGGTGCGGTATTTATATAGACAAATGACTCATTTTTTTATATCATATTTTAATAATAGGACTACTAAATCAATCACTTTTAACTTCTAAAAATAGATAAATTTATACCTGATAAAAAAATTTCTAACACGGAATCATATTATAATATTTTCAAATATAAAAATAATAAAATCTTACGTAAAATTAATATTATATCAACAAAATATTGAATTAATCGTTTTAATTATTAATAAAAAAATAAATATTATATAAAATTAATTATATTAATTTAATAAATACTTTTTTAATTCTAAAGTGTCTAAAATAATTTTTATTTATTTATTATAATTTTATTAATATATTATTATAAACTCTAAAAAACCTGATATTTAAATTTGCCTTATACTTCTATATGTTTTGGAGTTGCTCTTAACAACACACATAAGCTTGGTACTATATCTTTAACATTGTCACTATGTTTGGTTTAGAAGAAAGTGGAAGGAAAGATAATGGAGGAAGGGAAAATATGAGCACAATAAAACCTCTGCTTTGAATTGTGTATGTGTTCTCAAAGTACAGTTGATTTTTTTTTTAAGTAAATTATTATTCTAATCTTTAAAAGTATAAAATATTATTTTTTAATTTTCGACTGAGTCAAAAACTCAAATTAATCATTAATTTATCAAAATAGTCTTTAAAAATATAACTTTTTATCATAAAAGTAAAAAATTCAAATTAGTCATTAATTTATTTAAATAACCCTTAAAAATAGAACTTAGTATCATAAAAATTATTGAAATATATAATTTATGATCAAAATAAATTATGACAATTATAACATTAGAGACTAAATTGACTAATATTTTAGTGATTCGATAATAAATTTAAATTTTTTATTGAATCAAAGACAATATAACATCGTTAGAAACTAAAATAATAGTTTACTATTTTATTTTTTATTTGCGTCGATTTTTCCCACATATGTAAATAAATAAAGACACAAACCAAAGTTGAAAGGAACCAATTTGTATTTTAAAAAAATCTTTTTACCCAAAGGGAAAAATAAAGACACAAACCAAAGTTGAAAGGAACCAATTTATACTTATACAAGAGTTTTCAACAAGGGGACTTTTTAGCAATCACAGTAACTTCTTTGAAGTTTCAATGCATTTTCAAAACTTAACAAAAGAAGCACAAACCTCAAGAACCCCTTAAAACATTTATTTTCCTTTTTGTTTTTTGATGGTAGGGGTGAAAATATAATATAAGGAAATCATATTTATTATTTAAACTTGGAAGGAAGAAAATATTATGAGCTAAATTTCCTATCCTAGAACATCCAACTTGAGGAGAGGAGCACTTTATAAGATCATTTCCTTCTCATAGACGCGCTTGTGACCTCGAATTAGATGAAGCCGGTGCACTCTGCAGGCGATACAAAAAAACGTCAGGCATGCTCTTGTCGATCATTAATCAATGCGTGTGTGTATATATATAGGGGATGTATCAAGTGAAAAGAGTTTTAATATGGATGATCTTGATTAACAGCGTCACATGACCACATAAAAAAGTCACATGACATTTTATTTTAATTTGAACTATTCATGACTTGATCAATGACTAAGATTCATTCATCTCATTATAAAATTCATCTCATTTTATATATTTCCTATATATATATATATATGTGTGTGTGTGTGTCTGTGTGTGTGAGAGGGTTAACTCTTGACCATACAAGCATATATGATCAAGAGTTATTTAAGTGAAACATGATCACTTAAAAAAGTCAAATTACTTTTTCTTTTAATCTTAACCATCCATGTATAATTGTGTGGCCAAGATTTAACTCTCTCATTATAAAACTCATATATGTGTGTGTGTAAGACTACGATAAAAAAATAGATATGGTTGTGATTGAACATCTCTATCATTCATAAATTGCATGGAATTGGAATAGATAGTAAAGAAAAAATTTATCTTACCAAAGGAATGCCCTTTGTTGCTCTTTCTTCCAAATACCTTGATGGTTTATAAAAGTTACCATATAATTGTGTCCATTTTTGTAGGCTGTTATATATATGATTAGCTCCAACCAAATCAGCCCAAAAAACAATTCCACCCCTGCCACAAAATTTGGTTGCAATGAGACACAATTTAAAGAATAAAAGCACATTGATAGTGCATGTCAATAAGGGACATAGGGCTCGTTTGTTACAAAAAAAATCATTTAAAAAAAAAATCACTCTTAGGAGTTTTCATCCGTTAAAATTTGAAAGAAAAAAAAAACCTAAAAACTGCTTCAAATGAGAAATTGTTTTAAATAGCTTCTCTTAAAAAGATTTTTAATAGATATTTGTTTTTTTAAAAAAGTGATTTTTAAAATGGTAAACAGACACAAAATAGTCAATGCTTTTATTTGAGTTTCTTATTAGTTATTTCTTTTTATTCGCTCACGCTCTAAATTAATTTGAAGATCATCCTCATTCATTAAAAGAAGGGAATCGGGGCCTACCGATAACTTGGGAAGCTCATTCCAAGAACAGATGCAATGTCAAGGTCAGATGCTCGAATAACAACGCCTTCTTCTAAAACACGGCAAGCCTCATTCACTACCGGAAAGAGTATCATCTCCACAATCTCTTGGTCAGTGACCGAGAGAGCCTACAAAAGCAACAAGCTATGAGTTTTACTTGACTCGCTAACAATCACATCACAAACAATGTTGTCAATCGCAGATCACAGAAAATAACAGTTTGTTCAAATTCTACTTCGCTACAGTATTATATAGCAATTGTGATTTGTTCGAATTTCACTATGCTATAGGCTATTTGACAACACTGATCAAAAGGCAACAAAATCAGTTTCAATGTAATGTTAAAATCAATAGGAATCTAAATGTGAAACTGCAAAATAAAAGCACCTTTCCACTAGGCATAAGATTGCTAAGTCTTCTAGACTCCTCAATGATTGGAAGTACTGAAAGGTCAGGTTTTGGTTTGCTACCCTTTTCATAAGTGTAGTAACCTTTCCCATTATTTTTTCCTGGTAGGAAAGAAACCATTAGTTTCTTGTTGCACACGTAAGGCTTCTAGCACAAAGAAAGCAGAATTTGTTTAAAGGGTACTAATGATCAATGTTTTACCATTTCGCCCGCTTTTGATCATAAGGTCAACCAGTGGAGTTTGTAATGTGCGATCAGGAAATGCACTAGAAAATTCTTTTCCAACTGCTACTGCAACCCCGTAGCCGGACAAGTCCTGAAGCCTGCCAGTCATAGAAAGATTGTTTCATTATATCGAACCACAGTGTGAGAGTTTTGCTTGGTCTCTCGGATGCCACGAAACCATTAATTTTTTATTCATGCAAGCTCTTTATCTTAAATAGGTAAATTTAGACCAATGTTTTAAAAATTGAACTGAACCGGACAGTTGAACCGTCAAAAGACATTGTCTATGGTTCGGTTATTTGAGCAGTTCAACCATGTTTTCGTCGGTTCAGTTTTTAAAACATTGATTGAGACTTAAACGTGCATTTACAAGAAAATTTCTATTAACAATGAATTGCATTAAAAATTTCAAACAATGGCATTGGAGCAGTGGCATATGCATATAATATTAAATTTTGAGTATTTGTGTTGAGGGTGCGGGGAGAGGCTTAATATTTTAATCGACATTAGTCATGAAAATAAGTAAGAGAAGAGGATTACTGGAATGGACCCATGGGAAGGCCAAAATTGCTTATCAATCTGTCGATTCTGAAAACATCGACGCCCAAGTTGGCCAATAAATGGGCACTTTGTGCATATGGGAAGAACGTTCTATTCACAGCGAAGCCGGTGCAGTTGCCAACCACAACAGAAGACTTTTTTATGATTTTACCAACTGTCAAAAGATCGAGAATAACTTGTGCAGAAGTTTTATTTGTCCGTACAATCTCCAAAAGAGGCATAATATGAGCAGGACTGTACATCAAGAAGCAAAGTTAGAAAACATCCATACAACATTTTCAAAACATTATTTACAACAGGATCTTTAGCACATGAGACGTGTAAATTTAACTAAAATGTAATTTAAACATCAATTTGAAATATCAAAATTCGACAACTTTTTAAAAGGTTAATGTAGTTCGCACACGTGGTTAATGAAGTGCTAGATTTGGTTAATAGACATATCATGTATTGCAGCTCATTAACCATCTACTGAACTTCATTAGCCAGGTATTTGGAAGTGATTAACCATGATTTTCATTAACCAAACCACTCAACCCAAGAGAAGTGAGTTAAATAACCTGAAAAAATGAGCACCAATAAGACGATCTTGAGCGTTGATCTTTTCACCAATATTGTTAAGGTCAATAGTTGATGTGTTTGTTGCCAAAATGCAGTGAGGGGGACATATCTTCTCAAGATCACTAAAAATTTCTTGTTTAAGACTGAGTTTTTCAATTACAGCCTGCAAAGAGAGAGCATTAATTAGATAAAAAGTGTATCCCAAAAACACTTTGACAACTTCTTTTAAAGATCAAAATTCTGATGTTCGATACTACGTGAATAAACAAAAAGAATTCAGAAAACCAACCTCAATGACCAAGTCCACATCTTTAAATTCGTTGTAATCCAAAACGCCTTTAAGCAATGAGAGAGCTCCATCTCCCTTCTGTTTACTCAACTTTCCTCTTGTCACTAAACTGCGGATATTTCCTGTCGTACAAAAGAAAACAAAAATATATTTAACGAGTTGTATAGCATAAAGTCATACGTAGGAACCCGGAGAAAAAAAATGAAAATTTGATAGAAAGTAAAGAACAATTTTATCATAATAACAAGTCATTCACAGCAACTCGACAATAACCTATCACTAACATTGACTAATTATCAATTAGTCTCATGTATCCAATTATTATTCCTACTTTAATGACATATACACCTTCAATTGTTTTTAATCCCTTCTGAAGATATTCAGAGTTGACTTCCTTGAGAATAACACGAATGTTGCCAAGTAAAAGTGCGGTAGCAATGCCGGAACCCATTAGACCTCCACCAATAATAGCAGCTTTTCTCACATTTCTTGGCTTAAGTCCAACATCAGTTACACCAGGAACCTGCCGAAAAAGCGAGTCGGCGAATACATTAAATATACTATTTATGTACTCACTACAAAAGAATGAGAGTACTGGTTCGAGTTCCGGTATCCAAGCGAAGGAAGGTCATATATAGCCTTGTACCTTTGATATCGTGCGCTGAGCAAAGAAGACGTGAATTAAACCTTTTGCGGTTTCAGACAAGACTAGTTTCTTGAAAACTTCTGATTCCTGCAATTAATTTGATCATAAGTTACACTAAACAGATAGTAAGAAACTTATAATACTACTAATCATACTAAAAAAAAAAAAGAAAGAAGTACCTACTCAAACTCAACCAATATGACAAAAAAATCTTAAAATTTAGATTGGGTCTAACTCAACCCTACAAAACCAATTTTCAGGCCGTATCTAATCCAATATGGGACTTTTAAGTCTCAACACACACTTTCACGTCCAAGATTAGACGTCTTGAGCGTGAATCGAGTAGCCTAATATTGGATTGCTCAATGACTCTTGATACTCTCGGATACCATCTTAGAATTCAGGTTGGGCCTAACTCAACCCTAAAAAGCCGACTTGTAAGGTGAAGGCTGTCTCCCATGTATAGACATTTATTCAGCTCATATCTAATCCAATGTACTCAACAAAATGAGTGAATTAAAATAGAAGGAAGAAAGAACATGCAGATTCTTTGGAACAAAGACAATCATAAAGAACTAACAATACCCTTAAAACTCCGCTGTAACCTCCATGGACTATTCCATGCTCAATCACATCTAAGCAAGCCTGTTGCTGAGGCAAATGTGGAGCAGTCTTCTTGACATGTTGTCTGGCAGTGCTCAACACCTCACGTGCTTCAGACAAGGAACCAAGTTTGTCTGTCCTATGTAGTGAACGAACCCAAGGTTTGCGCCTGTCTGCAATTTCAAGAGCCCACTGCCTAGATACTTTTAGTAACTCCTCAGAAGATACAATAGCATCGATGAGTCCTAGTTTCTGTCCTTCTTCCGACGTAATTGGTTTCGATGTCTGTAAATAATGCAAATTTAACATATGTTTATTGCACCACAAAGGTGAAAAGAAAATACATAAAATTACATGTGATGATATCTTTTGGAAAAAAAAAATTACAAAGACACTTAGTTATGTAAACACAGTAGATTGCTTTCTAATTTTCCTCTGAAATATATATTCCACAAATTGGGCTTGAGTAAAAAAAAAATCAACAAAGTAACTAAGGCTCTGTATGGATAAACAGTTTAATTGTGTGCTAATAACATAAACGTTTATCATATATGTGCTTATGTAAAAGCTATTTCTATAACAAAAGATCAAATAAAGTCAAACTGTTTTCATATAAGTTATAAGTTGTTTTCATAAGCTATCTTGAAGAGCTTATAGACCGTCATAAGCTGTTTCCATAAGCTCTTCCAAACAGTCTCCGAAATGCTTATGCAAATAGATAAGCTCAAATAAGTCATTCCAAACGGGCCATAAGTAAGCTCTCCACTTCTGTTTCCCACTTTGTTTTGTTCTTATTTGTTACATTATGCAACTCGTTATTAAATAATCATTTGGTACATCAACTGCAGTGAAAATGAAATAGAAGCTCAAATGATTGTAAATGAAAGGTCAAAATCTTACCAGCATCATATCAAGGGCTTTAGGTAGACCAACAAGCCTTGGAAGACGCTGAGTACCTTGTAAATCAAAAAGTTTTTGTCAACATTTCAATAAGTGATACTAAAACATGAATAATTTCTTACTCCTAACCTAAATTATCAAACACGTGAATATTCAAATGTTGATTACCTCCGAATCCGGGAATAATACCAAGTGTCAGCTCTGGCAAGCCAAGTTGAGCTTTCGGAGCCGCAACACGTGCATGGCACCCCTATACAATGATAAAGTGTTAAATTGCAAGAATGAAAAGTTTATACCAATTTAACTATTACATTTTTTATATTAGGTCTAATTCATCCTTACAAAATCACCTTTTAAGGTGAGAGGTGTCGGTGTCGATCCTTTTAAACAATTTTCAAAGAATTTGGTCGGTGGACCTTAATGGATAGACTTTGATACCATACAAGTTTTTTTACATTAAACTTAGCTTATCCTTACAAAATCGGTTTTTAAGGTAAAACGTGTCACTCTTTATAAAAAAAAAAATTCAGGTCTTATCTATTTTTACTGTGAAACTTAGGTTTTTTTGCATTACTAACAATTGTAACATATGATGCACCAACGCATCACTTAAAGATTGGTGCACCTTAAACATGACAAACGTGCAATAACGAAAACACTTGCCGAAAAATTCTTAGTTAAAGCAAAATCATGTCTTCTCAATTACAAAAAACTAACCAAGGCCAATTCTAATCCACCTCCAAGAGCAAGCCCCTCTACTGCTGCAACAATAGGCTTCTTCGAATCTATAATCATGAAGATTCAATATTTAATCAATAACATCACAACTTACCACATTAATACTAACAGAAACAACATCAAGGAAAGTTAAAAGAATAGTTATAACCTTCGATTGAATTGACTACCAACTCCACAGATACATCTGGTACAAGCGTGATATCGCCTATCACGAAAAAAAACAGCAAATTTGTAACACTCATAAGTTATAACCATAATTCAACTAAATTTTGTATTTATCAAACACAATTATACAAATTAAAGCTTACCAGTTTGGTGAACTTTCTGCATAACACTGATGTCAAATCCACCAGAAAATCTCCCACCTTTGCCTAAACAATTGCAAATTTTCTTACTTTAATAATGTAATCAAATATTATCTGTGATCCATTCCATTGTAATAATTGAACAAACCCATCTTTGGTTTCACAGTGCAATTGGCAAAATCACAGTGAACCACCTGATTTTGTAAAAGCTACATCTTCAGTAAAATCACTGTGCTTCGTCGTGATTTTTCCAATTCCAACTCAGAAACCAAACATACATGAAATAAATAAAAAATCATCATGACATATATGCAATAATCCAAAGACAAACTAAATTACCAGTCAAAACTATAGCTTTTACGTCATTCCTCCTTGCTGCTTCATCAAATTTATATTTCAACGCCCTAATAACTAATCAAACCAAACAAAAAACAAATTAATTAAAAATTTCACATAAATTGGCCAAACAATATTAAAAAAGAAAAACTAGTAAATTAGAATTTACAAAAAAAAAAAAAAAATGAAGAATTGATGAAACTAAACTCACTTGACTAAATTACCAGTCAAAACTATAGCTTTTACGTCATTCCTCCTTGCTGCTTCATCAAATTTATATTTCAACGCCCTAATAACTAATCAAACCAAACAAAAAACAAATTAATTAAAAATTTCACATAAATTGGCCAAACAATATTAAAAAAGAAAAACTAGTAAATTAGAATTTACAAAAAAAAAAAAAAAAATGAAGAATTGATGAAACTAAACTCACTTGGAACAGCCAAAGCATTAACAGGTGGATTACACATAGTGATAACAGCAACTCCATCATTTCCAACCTCAAAATCAACCTTAGCTGATGCCATCTATGACAAAAACAAATCAAAAGTTGGTTCCTTTTTGAATAAAGTTGTGATTTTTTTAGATCAAACGAAAAGAGAATTATGGGTTTGTGAGGATAAGATCAAATAGATAGATACATATAGGGATTTGGTAAACTGGGTGTGTGAAAAAAATGGAATTTTGACTCACCGACCAGGTACGATGTGCTTGTGTGTGACACGTTGTGAGAGGGGGAATCAGCTGGAGGAAGGACCACAGTAAGATCGCGATTACTGTCAATAGTATATATAGCTTTTATAAATAATAGTTTAATATGGACTTAGAGTAATAGTTTATGATTTCTTTGTTGTTTTAATAAATAAGATTTGGCCGATGTTGATTTAATATAAAATATTTTTTTATTTTTTTTATTTTAGATAAATAATCTTTTGACTATTTTTTAATAAATTAAGTTTCTGAGTTTTGATTTTTTTTAAATATTTGTCTATTAAGAATTGTGGTGCATATTATAATTTGTTTAGCATATTTTATATTCTCTCTGTTTGTTAATACATGTAATTTTTAGAGATTTTTTTTTGTTAATAAGGATTAAACTACTTTCACAAAATAACTTTTATTATACTATTATCTTTGATTTCCTCATTTACTTTTGATAATTTCTCAACAACAAAAATTTTCAATGCAAATATTTCCATTTTCAATAAAACTATTTTTAATTATATTTTAAAATAACTATTTTATAAAAAAAATCGTATATTTTATTATAATTAAATCACACAACTTTATAATTTAAGAGAGATAAATGTAATTTTATAATAATATTTTTCCAAAAATTAATATGTATGTACATAATTATAAATTAATATACAATCTATTGCTACACAAATCAAATTAGAACTTTCATTACAAATTATTAAAGTATGTTATATAAATATATATATATATATATATATATATATATATATATATATGAGCAAATATGAGAATTGCACTAGCCATGTAAATAAAATAAAATAAATTTATTTATAATAATTTTGACTCTTTTTATTTGAGTTTTATTTAGAAAAAATTTACGATGAAGAAATAAAAATATAAATTTTAACAACTCATTCATTTATATATATTGTTAATATTTTTGAGTTAATAATTCCAACAATCAATACATTTTGGTATTGTTAAAGGTAATGTTTTAAATGGAACAAAATCCTAAGGGTTCTTGTAATAATCAACCAAATTTATTTCTAATATATCTTATTTACTTCTTCTCGTTTTCTTTTCATTTTTCTTTTATCGTATTATTTCTGAATTTTTCTTATCTTCTTATCTTCTTCTTTTCCTTATTTTCTTTTTAAAGTTTTTTTCCTTATAAAATTATCTTTTTATTGTATTTATTGTTTCCTTATTTTCGTCTTAAAGTTTAATAGTTGCAAATTAATTTTGGTAAACTTTAAGTTAATTTGGTTATTCACTTTTTGATTTTTCAGATAATTTTATATTGTCTTCCTTAATTAGTTGACTCTTTTGGTAGTTCTATATTGTATTCCTTAATTATTTGAAAACTTTCAATTTATTTTGAAAAACTTAATTCATTGAATTTGGTATAGTAATATTTTTTTACTCTGTTATAGTTTAAATCCAAGTTATTTCATTCTCAAATTGTTTGAGTTTTTAATTTAATATTTAAAATTTTAATATAAATTACTTAAAAATATAATTTAAATTTGTAATCGCAATAATATTATAAGCATGTGCGTCATTATTTTAATTAGGTTTAGCAAAAATTAAAATTAAAAAATAATGAATATACATACATTCAAATATTAAAAGATAAAAGCTAAAAAATATTTCAAAACTTATTCAAAAAAAAATAAAAATAAAACTTGAAGCCAATGTGAATGTAATTCAACAATAATTGTTGCCACTTGATATTGAATATTGACAAACAATTTTGTTTTTATTTAAGTAAATACGATGTTAATTACAAAAATATTTATTATATTAAATGACTTAAAACTACAAGTTGAATAATAAAATATAATAGTAATATAAAAAAAAATAAAGTTTTATTGAAAAATAATAATATTTTATTATTAAATAAAAAATTATCCTCATTAAATAGTTGAAAAATTTATATTAAAATTCTGATTTATTTAAAAATAAAAATGGTTATAATTCTTGGAAACGAGTCTATGACTAATGGTGATTTTCAAAATTTCTTTATATAAGTAACATTCACAATAATTACACGAAAATATCAACGAAAACAACTACCGCATGAAACACACGTTACTAAAGGTATTTCATAAAAAAACAAAACAAAAGACATGTTACCAAAGGTATAAAAATAATTATTTATGCAAATAAAAGCTAAAAATAAGTACTTTTTATAGCTTTTCATATGTTTTTTTTAAAGAGCATCAAATCTCAAAAATAAATAAACTACGATCAACAATAGAATACTTTATTTTGAGTGTTTAGACGGATCTTTATATATACACATCATTCATTTTAATTTTTTTAATGTTAATAATACTAACAAATACTAATTTATTTCGACTTAACACCTCAAATAAAATTATTAAATAAATTACATCAACAATTATATTATAAAAAAACATCTAACAATTTAGAGCTAGTTATCCTCAATAAATCAACTAACAATAAAAGACTAACATGAGTAGGATGATGATAATTTGACGAATGTACTAAACTATATCTCATAATAAAGTAATAAATAAAATTGTCTCTTGTGATTGTATTTTAATTTATTGTGTAATAAAGGTTTTTTTTGGGTATAATGTAATAAAGTTAATTTTACTTAACTGAAAAAATAAACAAGAGTTTAATAATAAAAGACAACCAAGATTCAAATATCCTCCTTTACATTATCATGATCTCAAATTATCTATTATACAATTTTGTTGTTGTTGAAACGTATAGAATATAGTTTATTCGTCACAATGTTCAAATCAACATAAATTTAGGACAAACATAAATGATTTAGGATTTCTAGGCTAAAAATCTATTATACCCAATAAAAACCGCTAATTACATTTTTTTTTACAGAAAACTCATAATTACTTATATGATAAATTTATTAGTTAAGACGTGAATACCAATGATTTATAATGTACACGTAACATATAACAATATTTCCATTTTCCTAAAGTAAATTGCTTATGGCTAAAAGTCTCAGTTTTGGGTATTATTAATTTACTACTCATCTCATAATGGTGAAGAATTCCCAAAACTAGTCCTATAATAATTAAGTTTAAGGAGAGCATTAGGACCAGAGACAAATAGATAAATTAAAATATACATCACTTGCATAAATTAAACGAAAATTTAACTTTTAAGGAGGTTCATTTAATTATAATTTAAGGAATTTCATTATTATTATTCAAGGAAATAAAAATATTGATAAAGTCTTTAAATTTTAGATCAGTTGAAAAATGTTGATAGTATTATTTTGAGTTTTGTATCAGGCACCCTCCCAGTCATGATTAAAAGACTATTTTACCCTCCATCTCATATATAAAAACCAAAAAAAAATTTTACCCACATTTTTCACCAAATCATTCAAAAATTTCAAATATCCGATCCAGATTCAACCCAACCTTCGAAGATCTGAAAGATTCGAAACGCAAAAGTAAGTTCATTTTCGAAACTTTGCAATTTTTTGAAACTTTCGAAATGCATCCATCGAAGATTTGGAAGATTCGAAACACAAGAAAGTTTCGAAAGTTTCCTTGAATTTGAAATCTTCGAAATGCAATCCTCGAATATTTTGAAATCTTCGAAACAAGAAACTTTCGAAAGTTTCTTGAATTTGAAATCTTCGAAATGCAAGGCCAGGGAAACTTTCGAAATGCCTGGAAAATGTTCGAAGTTGAGAAAGTTTCGAAGGTTCTGGGAAAGTTTCGAAACATACTTTCGAAGTTGATATATTTTGTGTTATGTATTATGTGTTATGTACTGTAATTTGAGATATTTTGGGATTATGTGATATGTTTAGTGATTGTGTTATGTTTTATGTTAATCCGCATTTATTTTAAGTTAATTCATAATAAAAGATACTGAAAATGATAAAACAAGATATTATAATAATCCATAAACAGTGATACACAACATATTCTAATCTTCATTTAATGAAATACAAGATGATCTGATAAATGATGGATCAATGCGTTCCCAATGCTTCATACGTGCTGCATAAGCTACTTCCCAACTCTTTGCTGTGTCACTACAAAAGTCTTTCCATTTTTGTGACGTAGGTGGCAAAGAACAATCAGACTTCAATTTGATCTGAATAAAAAAAAGGTTACAAATTAATTTATCTGAATAATAAATTTTTTAACATTAATTTAACAACATTAAGCATTAATTTTACCTGTACCCAATGATTCTCGTTAACAAATCCAATTGCTAGTAAA
>NC_021167.2:27457169-27475105 GCF_000331145.2 Cicer arietinum
TATTGTTGTGTTGCTTATGAACCCATGTTTATGCTTTGTTGAACAAATCTTTAAATTATTATCTAATTATCATGATGTCATTTGTATGATTAGAATCATGTTATTTCAACACTTTGGCATACATTTAGGGGGAGTAATGATTTTTAGTTTTAAAAATTATTACACATATAATTGAGGGGGAGCATAAACATTTTATCTTTGTCTTATTTAAAATCATAATCTAAAGAATTTTGTCATCATCAAAAAGGGGGAGATTGTTGAGACAAAATCTCTCAAATGATTTTAATGATAACAAAATTACTTAAGAGATTATGATTGTGGTTAATGACTAACATGTGCTCTTGAGTGTATTCATTTAAGTTAATAGGTCATTAATCATTAAGGCAAAAAGAAGGAAAAAGTAATTCTGGCCTGAGGATGGAAAACCCTCGTGAGGATGGAAATTGCTGCAAGCGCGAGGATGGAAATTGTTGCAATTTGCAATATCTCCAGATCTGGACAATCTGATTTCTCACCAGAATATTGTGTTTATTCAATTGTATATCAATGTCAAAAATGAATAAACAAAGCATTCAAAGCTAGAGTCAAAAGGTCAAAAGAAAAAGGTGAATATGGCTAGATCTAGTATGTAAAGGAAAGGCTAGCAAAAGTGAAAGCAACCTATCAAGCATGTGCAAATGTCAAAATCTGATCATTAAATGGGCTTGCACGTTTTTATTCATAAGGAAGTCAAGTTAGCAAAAGGCAACTTGAAACAAGCCAAAAATGGAAGATCACATGTTGCTGCCAGATCTGATCCTCGGACTGAGTATGACAGTCCTATGTCATAAAGTGGCTTTTTCTCTCTTGTCCACATCACCTCAAAAGATGAAGCCAACCTAGACCTTAAAGACTTCGAAAAATGCAGCTCAGAAACAGCCTTGCACTCTGATTAAAGTGAAAAAGCAAGGACATGTCAAGATCAAAGACTATGCTGCAAGAGGATGGTTCTGCCTAAGCCTAACAAGCTGAGTGGCAGTTCTGTAATTTTGATGAAAACCTTGGATCCTTTGAAAATGAGCTCCAACGGTCATCAAGGGCTTGGATCTCTATAAAATGCATACAAGCTCTCCATTGGAAGACACACAACACACTTGCATAAAAAGATCAAGCATCTTAAAGCTTTCAAGAAGCAAATCACATCCTCCCTTATTACTTTCTTTGATCCTACACTATATCTTTGTATATCTTTTGAGAAAGTATTAAGTATCAATCACTCTCATTCTACTTTGTAATTTCCTAGTGAGTGAAGCTTGGAAATATTTGGAAATTGATTGTAAGCTTGGTGAAGCTTGATAATACACGGTTGTAATCATCCTCGGGTTGAGGATTGATATGTTTTGAAAGTTAGTGAAATCTCACAAGGGTGTGAGGACTGGACGTAGCCATCTTTGGGTGAACCAGTATAAAATTGTGTGTGTGTCCCTCATATTCTGCTCCTACTTTTTTACTCAGCTTAGATCTAACGATTTAAAAATCCCATCCTCGAGCTAGCCATCCTCAGCAAGAGGATAGTTTTTAAAACACTTAAAAATTGTTTTTAACAGCAAAATCCCTATTCAACCCCCCCTTCTAGTGATATTTAGCTACAACAATTGCATTTCGAAGGTTTTAAAATAGCAAAAGTTTCGAGTAACTTACTAAAATTCATTTCGAAACTTTTAAACTTTCGAATCCAACATTTTTTTTCTAAATTTTCGAAAGTGGTGGGGTGTGAAATCTGAATGGTAATTTTTAGAATAATGTTATACTGTTTTACAGAGGGGTATATTAGTCTTTAAAAAATACTGGGGGGTGGCAGGTAAAATTGGGGGGGTGCCTGGTACAAAACCCTATTATGTTGGATGTTTTGTTTCGATTTGAATTCAAGATATTGTGGTTTTGTGAGTTGTAAATTTACTATCTCTACGACAAAAAAATATTAATAAAAAAATACTACACATAGAGAATCGTTGGTTTTTCATATGTGCACACCAACTTCTTTGGTAACATTCCACTTCAAAAATCAACCTATGAAACAAAACAATATGAATTGTTTGGTTAGTGGATAAATCAAATACATAAACACCTAATTGATTGAAAACTATGCAACAATATTTTTTGTTCAAGTAATTATAGGTCCCTCTAATATGCACCCTTTTAAAAAACTCTAAGCATGGATCTTTCAATTTTACTTGCAATAGCTTGATTATTTTCCTAAAAAATTGTTTGAATTCTCTTTCTTTAAACATGTTTTCTTTGTCTTTTTTTTTTTAATCATATTTGTAGTTAGCATTTGTGGTCCATCAATAATTATTTTAACTTGAGGTTCACAGTAGGGACTCCATTAATTATAAATCTAACTAAAACCAATGATAATTAAATCCAATAAATACTTAAAAGAAATTAAAAATAAATATATGATAAAAAGTTATCACACGATATTATTGATTAGGTATGGCAACAAGGTAGAACGGCAATGACTTTTTCCTTCCCCACCCTACCTTTGACTCCCCATAAATTAAGTTTTATATTAAGAATGAATTAAAATTTATAATATTTAAATGTATTAAATAAAAATGAATGAGTATATGTATATAAAAATAATATAAAATCATTAGTGGGGTAGGTGTAGACGTAGCAAGATAATAAACACACCTCCACCTCGGACTTAGAATTTTAAAAAAAATTTGCACCCATATAAGATCAAATTGAAATTTCCTTACCAAACTTTGGGCAAATTTGTGTGAATACTCCGTGAGGGTTTGCATTTGGATACTTAATGTGTCAAAATAACAATACCATAAATAATCATTCGCTTATATGACACATTTAAGACATAAGTTAATTTTTTCAATGTGAGACATCCTTTACAATTGTGCTTGTTTATCACATGAAACTTTTCCATGTGCACATATATATTAGGTTAAATAACTTAAATAAACATTATTGAATAAATTATTTCAACAAGTTTAATTAAGCATTTATTTATACATTACTTTGAATATTTTATTTTAATAAGCTAAACCTAATTTATAAATTACTTTTTGTTTTGAAATGGGCCTAGGCCCAATCCATCAGGACCAACTCAGCAAATTCCAATCCATACCTAATCTAACCAGGACCAACTCCGCAACTCTACCTTATTTAAGTGCCATTCTTAAAAAATTAAAGGTAATTAATTATTGATTTTGTTTTTAACTTTCATAATTTTTAATAGAATCATAGAGTAAAATCAACACAATCAATCTTGTCTTTATCAATAGAATTTCAGATGTTAATCTCAATCAGCAGTTCTAAACCACAATTATAGCATAATGTCAGTTTCTTAACACCATGTCTCTAACTAGTACTAGTTTGTGACCTGTTATTTATGTCAGTCACTACCATACACTTTTTATATAAATAAAATCAAAAAAGGAAGAACAAAATGTCACGGGACTGAAAACTGTTATTTGTCATCTTCTATATACATTATTTTGAAAATCGAGTAAACACTTTATGCTATGTTCAGAATGTGAGCTTTATGCTATGTTCAGAATGTGAGGTGTTGTGACAATAATATTTAATTAATTTCAAATTATAAAAATATATTAAAATATAATTTTTTAGTTACTTTGGTTTCAAATGTATTTATTTAATCAATTTTATTCTCAAATATTTTCTTTAATCATTTTATTCCTTAAATATTTTTTTAATTAGTTAGCTTAAACTTTAAATATGTTTTTTGTTGGTCAATTTAATCTTTAAATATATTTTTTTGTTAGTCATTCTATGGTGACTAATATTTTTTTCAACAGTAAAATTGATTTTAGTTTAAATATAAAGTGATTTATATTTGAGTTAATTTACGCAAAAGTGAGTTGAAAAATAAATTTTAGTATAAAAGTTATGTTTAAACTCTAATGCTATAAATCATAATTTTAAATTAAAATCAATTATGGAGAAATAAATAATTATATTTGAGAGTATTCAAATATGTTAAAATCAATTATGACCGGTCCAAAAGTGGAACCAAATATATACTAACAAAAAAAAAATGGGAGATATATTTACAAATTTTAATACATTCAAGCATTATAGTGACATCAGCTAGCACTTTCAGACACCAAAATGAATATTGGTTGTTAATTGAGTTTTGTTTGTTTCATCATATTACAAGACAAATCACTTTTAATCACTCTTTATAGGCTGCATAAAACCATGACATAAATCCATAAGTCTCATTCATAAAAATAAGTGTTGATAAGGAAATTTTGTTGACTCTTATCTTTTCCTATTAAAACCATTGTTGTTTTTCATAACCTCAACAAGAGCATGGAGTTGAATTTGAAGTCTTTTTCCTTTGAAAAACTTGAAGCTGAGCATGAAGTTGAAGAAAATATGCACTTTCTAAAGTCACTTCAGGTTTATAAATATTATATTTTTTAACAGACAATTTGTTAATAAATTAGTAGTTATGTTAGTTTTCTGAGTTTGAAAATGAAACTATTGTGTTGTGTTGTAATATTTATGTTATTATAGTTTCTTATTAAGCTTAAGTTTTAAAATTTTGGTTTTGGTGGTTGTAGGAGCTAAAAGAACTGAGGGCTCAGCTTCACCATGCTGCAGATTATTGTGAAACAACATTCTTGAAAAGTGAAGGGAAGAAAGAGTGAGTCATTTAAACTATAAACTTATACCATACTCTTAAAATACCAAATATGAATGTTATTCATCTTTGTTAGTTTGTCATCACTTAACAGGTTAAGGATTTATAGATTCTAAAAAAAAGTGATTTTGATATTTTATAATTTTAAAGATTATTTTTAGAGAATTTTAAGAAAATAAAGTGCTTTGTTTGTCTGTCATAATAAGAATATTTTTTTAAAAAAATCAGTCATAAAAATAATTTTTTTTAGTACCTATTAAAAACAACTTTTCATTTTTAGTAGTTTTTAAATTATTTTTTATTTTTTATTTTTTTAAAGTCGTAACAAACTGACATAAACTTTTAAAAGTAATTATTATTTTTTTTTTAAAAGTGATTATTTATGAAAAAAATTGTAACAAATGCATTCTTATTCATTTTGTAGTGGTTCATGTCTATGTGGCTAGAATTTAGCTGTTAATTACCTGACATGTTATTTTCTTTGATTTTCATTTCTTTTTTATATATTTCTTGGTCCATTTGTTTCCTTTCTACTTTGTTATGAATAATGCTTACATTTGTGGCATGTGAAACTCATTTCTAAATTTTGGTCCATTTGATTTTGTGTCCTTATTACTAACTTTTATGAACATGTTGTGACATATTTGAATTTGTACATGCTGTTGCAGTGTGATGGAAAATACAAAAGAATATATATGCAGGGCTATGGTAACTGTGGTTGATCATCTTGGAAATGTCTCATCCAATCTTGAAGGCCTTATTTCTCACACAAATTCATTTTCTGAGGCTGAGATAAGAATTCAGTCCCTCAAACAAGTTAGTGCCATTACTTGTAACACAATAACTTAAAAAATTGATGAGTATCATTATCATAAGATAAATGCTTCACTTGTGAAAAAATATCATTACTAAATATGGTGTTTTTTGACAGAGACTTTTTTCATGTGGACAATATGCTGATAAGCTTGCTCTCTCAAATATGCAATGGAGGGAGAAACCAACAAGATTTCATACTCGATATTCGTCGTCGCGTAATATTTCATGTTAACTCTTGATTCCTGAAATATATACAACATTCTTTTTCTGCTAATTAGTTACAATGTAATGTTACTAGTCCATTGCCTTTTGTTTTTCTTTTCATTTGTCTAATTTTTTTTAATTTTTTTCAATGATCAGCTCCTATACTTGAGAGATCAAGCACTGAAAAATTAAGGTAACTTTTAGTTCCATGATACCTTCATGAATCTGATAATGAGCTATAGGATGAATTTCCTGTAATCAACAATCCACACATTCAAGCCGTCAGCACGTTGGTGGTCGTTGGATTGAGATCAGACTGTCTAGATTTCAATGTAGATTTTTTTTTTAAATATTGAAATAATAAGCTTGAAGTTTGGATTATCTTATCACAATCCGACGGGCCATTGAGGTGTGGTTTGTGTGGATTGCTGACTGGAAATCCAACCAAGAAAGACCATGCTAGGTATGACATGCTAAATATGTATATATATCTTATCTAATGTTGCAGTGATTCAAAAAGTGAAGTTACTTTAAGAAAAGAAGATAAACATACACAAAAGGATTTGCCACTTTATATGTACAGTCATAAGTCATGTGAAGCTAAGAATTTGAAGCCAGCTACTACTACAACTAACAAGCACAACAATTTAGCCTTTGGTAACATATGTTCTTATTCAAAATATAATGTTACATTTTTTTTCGGAATGACCACAGTTAATAATTAGTATCGTTAATATTGTTGTAATGTTTTGTTTTTCGACATACCTTTTTTTGCTGTTGGCATCTCTAACATAGTTTTTTTCTCATCCTAAAAAACAATATATTAGTGATGCCTGTTCGCGACGGTTTGTCAGTGTTAGCAAAAGTTTCAAGTCCTAAATTTCATTTCCAAGTGAGTTTTTCTTCCGAATGTTTCTCTTTCCTGATGCATGCTGCTTAATGAATTGGTCTCATGGATTTTGTAACTTTAATGGCTTAACTTTTGTGTAGGGTTCTCCAAAGGTTGCGCGACATAGAAGATCTTTGCATGGAAGTGATATTTTATGGCTCATGAGGCGATCTAAACGAACGCAATGAAAAATTTGAGAGAATCTCTACACTGTATCTATTTACATATGAATCTCATCTTGAATATCAATTCATTCTGATAAATATCGATTCATTCTAATGAATCACTCTTTAAATTTAGTGTAGTCCACCACATTTTTTGTCAACTTTGTATAACCAACTATTTTTCTTTTGGCATTTGATGAAGTTTATTTATGATATATCAGTTTATAATCTTGTTGCGTCATGTGTTATTTTTACTTAAAAATGACATTTTTATTGACAATATATCTAACGATTCATAATAAGTTCGATTAACTATTCAGAAAATAAGTATTCCGATTCACTATCTGAATCTCAATTAAATTGTAATAGAAGGACTTTTCATAAGCACTTTTTACCAAAGTAAAGATTGTAGTAGCCTTAATCAAACTCCTATTCAAAAGCTTTTTTGTACATATCAAGAGTGAACATCACAGAAAGACTATCAATCTTCCAATATGTTGAAGAAGTGAAGAAATAAAAGAATTTACAACAAGTACATAAATTACATAACCTAAGAGTCTGACTTACATAATGTACAAGCTCATGAGACCCTATGCTTCTATTGCATAACCAAGGCCTCAATCTTTGTGTTTACAACTGCATTACACTTTTAATCTGTGTTCAAATCATGGCTTTAAATTGCGGTTGCGATTAAGCTGCAAATCTTTATATTGCAGGCTAATACAGGAGAATGCAGCTGATACAGCTTAAACTGCAATTGTTATGCCATTGCAGAGACTTCAAAATTTAAAACCATGGTTCAAACCTTCTCTTTTTCGATACCGAGATTAATGTCGCCCAATCGGACTTCTTATAGCATTCAAGTACTCAAGCTTGTCCAAGTAGAAATTTTTCTTTGGTGTTCCAGATCTAGGAGATTTAGTCAAAGCCTTTTCATCTTTGTCTCTCAAATCTTCTAAGTCACCTGTTGAGTTAGTCTTCTTCAATTCACCTCCACATTGTATTGGATTCCATCCCATGAAATCTGAGAGAGTCATTGCTGGTGGTGTCTCTGATGAATTCATGCTTCCTCCTATCCATTCCTCAGAGCTTGGAGATGTTTGATCAGCCGCTTGCAATGAATCCAATGAAAATCTTCTGCTAGGTACTGCCAATGACGGATTCTTTGTCATTGAATCTACATATAACACATCTTCAATCCTTGATAAAACTGTGTAAGCCAAGCTTTCTATAACTCTTGAATAGCTCTCTAGAATGGCTTGTCCTACATCCTGTGATCATTTCAAAAGCAGCAAAATTTCATTAGTAGCCTTTGAAAAGTAAGGACTCTAACACAGATACCGAACACAACACAAAGTATTATCAAACTGGTTCTGTATTACCGAACACAACACAAAGTAATCATTTATTATTCTGTATCTGGTTCTGCGGTGGGGAAAATTGATTTTGTATAATTAATTTTCGTAAGAAGTGACTTTAATGTAACGTAATTTGTGTTTGAATCAGTGTTGTCAAATAGTGACTATAGCAGTGCTATAGCCCTCTAACATAGAGGAATTTGAACAAATCGCTATGCGATATGCTATTAGTACAAAGTATTATTATCAAATAAAAGCTATTGCGGCAACGCTATGGCGTAGCACAATTTAAACAAACTGCTATTTTCTGTTATCTGTGATCGACAATATTTGAAGATATGTAACATGAAAATTAAATGCAATGTTGTTATCACCTTGTTGTATTGGATTTTGCTGATATCAAGTGAAGATTGTGGAAGTCCAGGGAACTTCTGTTTGATCATCAACAATATTGTCTCAGCTCTCTCTTCAAAGAGTTCTCTCTTCTCCATGCTTATTGAGGTACTCCATGAAGACTTTCCATCTTTGTTCATCTTCCTTTTCCATATCACTATGGATGCTTCAATCCTATTCTTGAGGTCAAGTACCTTATGTTCTGTGGACATGTCCATTGTTGAGAGGAATTGTCCAGGATCAAAGTACTCCACAGTAATGCACTTATAAACTGATTCACCAAGGCTTTCTCTACCATTCTAACAATGACATGAAGACCAATATCAAGTTAGTTACAAAAGTTTTAGTTTTGACCAAATATATATGCCAATTTTTGTGGCCAAAGGATTAGTCCAGTGGTTTGGGTTGGGACACGGATTAAGTATTAAGAAAGAGGTCATGAATTCAATCCCTACTAATAACATTTCCCACTCTCTACTAGCATGCTAACCATTAACACTTGTCTATAAAAAAATCGATTAGATTTGTGACAAACAACACAAATTTAACGAGGTTTGACAATGTAACTACGTTTTCGAAGAGCAGAACAACTAGGTTTTTCGTAGTATTTTGGAATAGGTTTACATCACACACATATATAGGTTTGTTTGGATAAACAGTTTAATTAAGCGTTTATCAACTAAGTATTTATATATAAACTATTTCTATAACAAAAGATAAAATAAAATCAAATTGTTTTGGTATGTTTTCATAAGCTACCCTAGAGCGATAAGCTGAAGACAGTTTATAAACATGTCATGAACTATTTTTATAAGCTCTTCTAAACAGTCTCTCAATTACTTATATCAGTAAGTTAAACTAAGTCAATCAAAACAGACTCTACTACAATGCAAATTACAATATTACCCCTATCCTTCACAAATAAGAGCCATGTACAAAATATTTTTATGATCTAATTATATTACCTTAGGGAGAGACTCAATGTAGTTTTCAGGAATCTCCATTTCTGATAGTACTTGAGCATTTATAGCCATGGCTGCTTTAAGTACTTGGTTAACATTCTCATTTTGGAATTGTATCCCTTTCATAGCTACATCTGATAACCCTGTTGGTGGAACTTTAACAATTGGTAGCCACCATTTATCACTCTTTCTTTGAGTGATAGTGTTTCCTTCAGCTTCCTCATCATTTTTAGACACATACCAAAATTCATTTTGATCTCTAAAGTTTTCCAAAATGTCCTACAATATCATATTAATAAAGTTATTTATAGTCCAAAATTGATGACACAAAGCCATTCTAATACCAGTGATTCAGAAAAAATATTAGTTACTTACAATGAGCATTGCATCGAGTTTGCGCAATGCCGGAATGTTCATGAGAAGATCGCTTCGTTGTCGAGTGGTCATGATCTACATTAAATCTTAAGAATTTAATTGAGCGTATAATTGAACGAAACGAAACAACTTATCCTTATCAAATGCGAAATAAAATCTTAAAGAATTTAAGCATACTACACAAAGAAACAATTAGATTAGACTATTTACCTCCATGGTTGATCCATCCTTAGCTATTTGTTGTGATGGAGCAAATTCAACAATGTGATCAGTCACAGATAGAAGCCACTCAATTTCTTTTCTCCACCTAGTTTTTCTTTCTTGAGACATTGGTTCCAACTTTGATTGTTCTCCAAAAACAGATGCTACATTGAATCAGAAAAAGAAAAAGGAAAAAAAAGATTACTTAATTGAAATTTCATTGATAGAACACATAATCAAGATCGTCTTATCTTAATGAGACAGACCAAAGAAGTCCTGACTATAGGACTGTATACATTTTTGATTGCATGCAATCCAAATTTTTCATAAATATATGATGAATTATAAACCTTCAAACTTATTATTTTTTATTAAAAAAATAAATGTTTGAGAGGAAAAAAGAAATATATACCAGCTAGGTTTGTTATGGCATTTGACAAAGCCAATGCTGAAGAAACACCATTTCCTGCACCTGACATGTCTTCTCCTAAAAGCAGCTTAGCAAACCTTTCCTTCATCATTTCAGATTCTGAATAAAAGCATAAAAAAATAATATTAAGCAACTTATGTGATTTCTTTCATGAACAAGAAAACTGAAAAAATACTTATATATATATATATATATATATATATATATATATATATATATTTAGTCTCTCCAACTATATTATTTTTTATTTTAATTCCTATAATTTTTGTTTTGTTTTTTATCCTCCCAAATATACTATTTTTCATTTTTTTTTATCTTTATTGTTTTGTTTTAATTCCTATCAAATTTGTTCACGTTGGAAGTAGCCGGTGTAATATATGTCTAATATTCATTTTAGTTCTTACGTACTTTGTATTTGAGAAACTAAAATTATATATATATATATATATATATATATATATATATATATATATATATATTTAGTCTCTCCAACTATATTATTTTTTATTTTAATTCCTATAATTTTTGTTTTGTTTTTTATCCTCCCAAATATACTATTTTTCATTTTTTTTTATCTTTATTGTTTTTTTTTAATTCCTATCAAATTTGTTCACGTTGGAAGTAGCCGGTGTAATATATGTCTAATATTCATTTTAGTTCTTACGTACTTTGTATTTGAGAAACTAAAATTAAATTATTAAATATTCTATATATTACAAGGACTGATTTCATTATGAACAAATTTTTCGATGACTAAACAAAAACACGACCAAAATAAAAAATAAAAAAAATTATATGTACAACAATTACTAACAAAAATAATTATAGAACCTAAAACAAAAATATGATAAATTTACAGAGACTGTGACAAAAATTGCATATCATGTCAAAGTGATCTTAATCAAAAGTTTAAGACAAGTGTTTATGTTATAAGCACTTAATTAATCTATTTAACCGAAATAAGTTTATCACATTCAAATTGATTTTGCTACAATCTAAACTTAAAACAATGTAGAAGGAAAATAAAAATATACCTGTTGGTGGCTTAGGAGGCATTCTAGCTATCTCACCACCCAAATTTGGTAGTTGAATAAGATCATTATTAAGAGAATGACCTATTGGTTGAATTTCCGATGTTTGATCACTTGTACATCTTGATTCAAAGCTTTTTGAATAAACTTTATTATCACTATGATCACCTCCTTCATCATGATCCCTATCAAATAAACCTTGAATATGTTTCCCAGGGATCTCAAACATTCTCCTAAAATGAAAAGACTTCGATTTTTGCATGCTGATTTGGTGACTAAAAGCCCTAACCATTGCTAATTAGACCTTCTTTTAGTTCCACACCTCTGTTTTTTATATAAAATAAAAAACAAAGGATTAAATAATTTGGATATTGAACTTTCAATCTAATGTGATGTTAAAGAATGTCTTAAATTTTTTTTTTCTAAAGTGTTATGTTACAATGAATTTTGGTTTGAATGTATGAAGGAGAAAATGGTGGTGTTGGTTTCATGCTAGGAAGTAATTTGTTGAGTTTGTTTTATGAAGGAGTGGATGAGAGGTTAATGCATGCAATTGATTACCATAAATGAAAAAGGAAAATTTTTCATTTCTAACTATAGTAGTAGTTATTATCCCTTAGTTTTCTACCATCCCTTTGCACAAAATTTATAAATGGATTGGAGAAAAAAAAGAACAATTAATTAGTTTTTTTGACTAAGAACAATTAATTAGTTAATGGATGTAGAAATTGGCATATTATGGAATAATATGCACAACTACTTCTTTAATGGTTATAGTTTCTTTTGTTAATTTCATCTGCTATTTGGATTAATTTTCGGATAGCCACAAAATGTGTTGAACTATAATTAGATTTGCAAGTAATATGAGAAATGTTTTATTCTAATCCCTTATTATGTTGTTTTTAACTTAAAAGATATATTTGAAAACTAGACTTTAAATCCGTGCAATGCACCGGAAAATTATATATAAGAAATTATTTTTTTGGTCTTATGAAATTATATTTTCTATTATTTTATAAAGTAGTACTATTTAAAAAAAATATAACAAAAAAAATAAAAAATTAGGTCTATTTGTTACAAATAATGATATTCATCACAAATAACATTAAAAACTATTAATTAGTGTTATGACACGTTATATATAAAACTCTATAAAAATAACTATATATATGTCGTTGTCTTGGTCGACAGTATGTACCTCCAACATCCGCTGTATAAGATCAAGTTGCTATGGTGGTGGTCGAGACATCAAAAATTGGAAATAGGGTACACTATCTAGTCGCATTAAAAGTGGATGAAATACTTTGTAGAACCACTCCAAATATCCATCCTAGCACTTTGATTGATATGTAGTTGGATGTATCTTATGATATAATTTAGTGACAGGGGTCAAATATCTCATCCACTCCATATTTATATTGGATAATTTATCAAGAACTAGAGGTGGTGGTGATGAAAAATATGTTGAGTATAGTCAAATTGTCTCAAACACCTCTCTGAAAAATATATCATTACTTTAATGCACAATTGGGTGTAACTAGTGTATAACTAGTGTATAACAATTGGGTGAAAAATATATCATTACTTTAATGTAACAACTGACATCTAACATGTAATCATAAAGCACTATGAGTGTAGCAAGACCTCAAGTGTATCTACTAGTATATTCCAAATATCTGAATAGGAGAAGATATTTTGCATCAACTAGTGTATGGCTCTTATCTGTGAAAATAGTACTCCATACTAAATTCAGCTAGTACACCCTAGTAGTAGAATGAAATCTATTATTAGCATATTGTCTTTTGATGACCTTATTCAACCAATTCAACCTATAGTGCACACCCCTTGTCTTTCTAGTTTCCTCTCATATATCCACAACAAACACCCGTAATAAATTAATGACAAGATTACATGTCATAACTTTATCTAGGTCGGGTAATGGACTGTATAACTCACCCCTAATGTGAATGCCTAATAGATTGACAACATCATCAAAAGTAATCATATTTTCATCAAATGAAAAATGAAATGACGAAGTCTCATAGTGTTATCTCTCCACAAATTCAAAAATAAGGTTGTTGTCGACGACCTTCAGACTATCATGTTGTAGTGGGTATAATCAAGATGAATTCACTCACGTCTATATATCTCGCGGGAGTACTTGCGGAGTAAATTGCTACAACTTCTTACCCTAAACATTTATCTTCAACATTGATCGCTTCAGCATACAAATAAAATATGTGAAATTAAAATGTAATATAAAACAAAAATAATAATTAGTTTAAATATTTTTAATGCACCATAAATAATAATTAATTTAACATACTTGACCAAATCACAGTCTCTCAGAAATATTATATGAATATCGTGTAAGAACAAACATATCATACATTCCTCCATGATACCGTGTAAGCTCCCCTTTCCGCTGAACAGATTATTCCAGCATATGGTCCTCATGCCTTTGTGACTGTACACCCTCATCTACATGCTCATTCTCTTCTTGTATAGCATCATGTACATATGTCGTTTATACAAACTCATCCTACAAGCCTCTAGTACATATGTGGCATGTTCAGACTCCTCATGCACAACAACATCAGCCTCCGCTCGATCATATGTATACCACCCTGCTCTCCCTCATCATCCTCCTCCACTATAAATCGATTTCTCCTTCATATGTTGTGGGTCGAATCCTTGTCAGAGGAGGATCCATCAAAATGATGAAATATCAGCATTGGGTACTCGTTGTACTATTTTTTTTTCTTCTTGTCGTCTAACACCAGCACCCACTGAAAATAAACAAATTAGAAAAATAAAATAAAATTATGGAAAACTTGGGGGCTCGAAGTTTTTTGGAACTAACAGAAAACTTTTTTCAAGATTTCTGGAAGAAGTTGTGTACTACAAAACTTCAAAAAAAAAAAAAAGTTTTCCAAAGTTTTAGTTTTGTATAGACTTAATAAATTTACAAAATTGCAAAAATTTCTATGCACAGACTTAATAACTTTAGATATAAGAACTTTTTAAAAAGATATGACTAAATAAATGATAACAAATAATAATTAGATTAGTGGAACAAATAAATAGATAATATAAAAACCATATACAAAATTGTCATCAATTTAACAGGAAATTTTTTCATATAGAGACGCATCTCCAACGATAGTCAAATAAGTTTGTCGCCGCCAATGTAGAGTTAATTAAAATTCAATTTTTAGCGAGAGTTCACTATTTGAGCTGTATCGGTTTTCTCATAAAGGAACGATACTTTTATAATTTAATAATAATAAAATTATAATGGTTATCTTTTTTATTAAGTTATTAATAATAATAAATTTATAACCGTTAGTAGAACTATTTAATAAACTATGTTGAGTTCATCGTTAAAATAAAAAATAAATAAATTGCTTTTAAAATGATGTGATATAATAGACCGTATTTTAGTATAACAATAAATAATAATAGTAATAAGATACTCTAATAATTTTTAAGTTTTGATATAATAATAAATAATAATACAATTAGTGGGAGAATAGTTTGATCATAATGAGAGTTAAATAAGGGCCGATAATCAAATCACTTGCTGTTAACAACTTAAAAATGAGTTTGTTTTGTCAAATAATGAATATTTATTTATTAAACTATGTACAAAAAATAATCAAATTTCTTGTTTTCACATGTTGTTTTCGCATTGTCTCCTGTCTTTCATAGTCTCTCTTTCATTTGTTTTGTAATCGTTTATCTCCATCACTAGTTCATTAAGAGCATTTCTAACGATGAACTCAACATAAGTTCATTATATGGGTTTACAAATCACTTGCTGTTAACAACTTAAAAATGAGTTTGTTTTGTCAAATAATGAATATTTATTTATTTATTAAACTATGTACAAAAAATAATCAAATTTCTTGTTTTCACATGTTTTCGTAGTGCCTCCTGTCTTTCACAATCTCTCTTTCATTTGTTTTGTAATCGTCTATCTCCATCACTAGTTCATTAAGAGCATTTCCAACGATGAACTCAACATAAGTTCATTATATGGGTTTACATCATCTTAAAACAATTCATCCATTTTATACTCCAATGGTGAAATCATCATGAGTGGACCCAATAACGATCATAAATTTATTATTATTAATAAATTAATAAAAAAAGGTAACGGTTATAATTTTATTATTCTTAAAGTATGACAGTACAGTTCCAGAGAACACCGTGATGACAGTTTGACAAAACTCCAATGGTTAACATCATAAGCTGAAAGTTACATAACTACACGCTGACAGACAAATTTATTTGACTACAGTTGGAGATGCTATAAGAATCAAAAATAAATTTGAAAACGACGGTGTGACGATGACGGTGTATGGTCGACAACACTACGACGACATCAACGCAAACACGAACAAATTAGAGAAATAATCTTCTCACTGTGGGAAAAGAACTGTAGAGAGTTCTTCTCACAACAGTAGAAAGGACGATGAAGAAAATTAATTTTCTTTGGTGGTAGAATGGTTTCACGGGAAGAAGAATTTGAAAAGATAAACATATTTGTACAAATAATTTGATCACCTTAATGTATAATATATAATATATAATATATAGATGATGATGTGTGAAAAAGTAGCACATTTATTATTTAAAAAATAAAGAGTATCGATACATTTTTTTTAAATTACTGTATAAATTATCTTTTGTTTTTAATTCTTATAAAATTTTAAAATTTTAATTTTAGTTTATGTAAAAACATACCAAAGTTTTTAGTTCCTAAAAATTTATTTTGGGAACAGTTTTAGTACTTGCTCAAATTAAGAGTTATTTAAATAACACATAATCGCTTAAAAAAATAAAATAATTTTTTCTTCTATTGTTAACATTTAATCTTTAAATGATTATGCCAATATTTTATTGGATGATATTTTATTGTGTGCGTGAAAAGATTATTTTTAATCGTTTAATTTTTATCTAATGTTCATAATTTAGGTTGATAAAATGCCCAACTTGTATCAATAACAATATATATGAATGAGATATGAGGATTAGAAACGTGTTAATTAAGCACATAAAAACATGTTGATAAAAAACGCAAGTTACTTTTGTTACTCGTTAAACTTGTTAATTAAAAACGCATGCTGCTTTTTTTATTCATTAAAAGCATGTTTTTTTGTGAGGAAAGTCGATTATAAAAAGAAACATTCTGATTACTACGTGCACCCGAAGCAATAACGGTTAACACCTCCCTGAAATCCAATTAAAATAGAAAGGGCCAGAAAAACACCCGGCCCAATACTCCCTTCAGACACCCACCACCCAAAGTCAATAAAATCTTGAATTAAATTACGAAGATTCTTTCCAATTATAACTTTCTCAAGCCTTTATTCTCTTCATTATATATAACCTTCCTTTTTTTTTCACTTATTTCTAGTTTCATCTTTCTTTATCTACTCCTGTTCTAGCTGTTTCTTCAGACCCATCTCTTGCAAAACTGTATCAACTTATGCAATTAGGTGTAAAAGATTCTTATTATTTTTGTAATAATTGCTCATCACGTTGAAGTAACATTTAATTATTATGAGTTTTTATATTATTTTTTTACAAATTTATAATTTTTTATAAGTTAATTAAACTAGTATTTAAATTTATATTTTATAATGTTTTATTTTTTTATTTTTATCTTTATTATCTTAATTAAAAATGTTTAAATATTAATTAAAAGTATTTTTTTTTGTTATATTATTTTTTTTAACTATTTTAATAATTAATTTATCAAATCTTTTAAATTAAACCATCTAACTTAATATATTATCAATTATCTGCCATTAGCTACTTATTTATTTTATTCACTGTAAATTCATTTATTATAAATTAATATAAAACAAAATCTTAACAAATGATAATACTAATACAAAACAAAGTCATATTACAGAGTTCATAAACAAACATTACAGAACATAATACTAATACAAAACAGAGTCATATTACAGAACGTTCATAACAAACATTACAGAACAATAAGCATGCGAAAACTATTAACAAATATGAAAATCTTTCTAATAAATCAACTATTTAGCATAGCAAAGTACTCAATAATTATAATGACTTCTTGTAGGCAGAATATGTAATAACAAAAGGCAATTGCAACCCAATACATGGATCGAAGTGGATTTAATTGTGATTGCCTTCCACCGAGAAACAAAGCGTAGGAGTGTTTGTTAGTGCAAAATAGACCGGGAGTTTGAATACATGTATCAACCCTAAAAAGTTTATTTACCTCGGTCATTAATTCTCTGTTGGTGACGCGGCCACCTCTTTCATGCACTATCTTCAATAATGTATCGGTGAAAATACTCACCACCTTTGGTTGTCCATCGACAAATTTCATAATCTCCCACGCAACCTGGTTCTTTTGACATGCTGAAAACAGAGAAACCAATTGTCGTTGTCGAT
>NC_021167.2:27475342-27477968 GCF_000331145.2 Cicer arietinum
AATTCTTTACCTGCAATCATAAGGATAAAGATATAAATATTAATAAATTTTTGCAAATTTATAAATATCAAAAATTCAATTTTTACAAATGAAATTACTTCATATACCATCATGGAAAAAAGGTAGAACATGTAGTAACAAAATTGCACAGATACACTCGTTGTATATGTAACAACATCATATGTAGTTATAGAAAAAGATCAAGACAATACATGTGATTCGAGTCAAACCACCAAAATAAATGCATTTCTCACCACAAATGAGATATTGTAGCATGTGTTCAACACCATTGTTATCGGTAAATATCTTATAGTTTCCATGTCATGCGAAATAAAACACCATTTCATCCTCAGCTACTGATGAAGGAAGCACTATTATCATTAGACTGGCCTATCTCATCATGAATAAAATAAATGTTGTTTTCTTTACAACCATAATCGTCCCTCAAAACTTGACAAAATAACTTGCCAGAACTTATGGAAGCTCTGAGCCGGGAATTATGCTTTGCATTATTATAGTTTAATGCAACTACAAGAGCTCTTTTGGTTACCATGGGAGAGAAAAATGAAAAAGGAAGGAAACGAATAGAAAATAAAAGGAACAAAAAGACTAAGGCAACACTAAAAAGTAGAAGAGAGTATGTGTGTGAAAGAAAAAAAAAAACTAAGATGTAAAAGACAAGTATGGTGGTAGAAATGCACATGAAAAGGCTTACACATATTGTGGACTACAAAGTTTCCTAACTTACAAAAATGATTGTGTTGGTTCATACTACTTATTTTTTCCAAAAATATTTGGTCAAATATTTATCTATTAATAATATTCAAATTACAAAAAGAAAACGGATACACATGGTTACGGTTACACTAGGTTAATTGAATGATCCAACACTATACATAATTACTTTGACTCATTAGTTACATAGGCTTATGGATTTACATAAAAACTAAAAAAAAATCGTAATAATCATATGTAAGTTAGCCATACTAGCAATTTATATATATATGTGTATATGTATATATAAATTGCTAGTATGACTAACTTACATATGATTATTACGATTTTTTTTAGTTTTTATGTAAATTCATAAGCCTATGTAACTAATGAGCCAAATAATTATATATAGTGTTGGATCATTCAATTAACCTAGTGTAACCGTAATCATGTGTAACCTTTTTCTTTTTGTAATTTGAATTTTGTAATAGAGTAAATATTTGACCAAATATTTTTGGAAAAAATAAGTAGTAAGAACCAACACAATCATTTTTGTAAGTTAGGAAACTTTGTGGTCCACAATATGTGTGTATATATATATATATATAAAATTCTAGTATGGCTAACTTACATATGATTATTACGATTTTTTTTTTTTTTTTTATGTAAATTCATAAGCCTATGTAACTAATGAGTCAAAGTAATTATGTATGGTGTTGGATCATTCAATTAACCTAGTGTAATCGTAACCATGTGTATCCTTTTTCTTTTTGTAATTTGAATATTGTTAATAGAGTAAATATTTGACCAAATATGTTTGGAAAAAATAAGTAGTAAGAACCAACACAATCATTTTTGTAAGTTAGGAAACTTTGTGGTCCACAATATGTGTATATATATATATATATATATATAAATTGCTAGTATGGCTAACTTATATATGATTATTACGATTTTTTTTTTTAGTTTTTATGTAAATTCATAAGCCTATGTAACTAATTAGTCAAAGTAATTATGTATAGTGTTGGATCATTCAATTAACCTACTGTAACCGTAACCATGTGTATCCGTTTTCTTTTTATAATTTGAATATTGTTAATAGAGTAGATATTTGACCAAATATTTTTGGAAAAAATAAGTAGTATGAACCAACACAATCATTTTTGTAATTTAGGAAACTTTGTAGTCCACAATATGTGTAAGTCTTTTCATGTGCATTTCTACCACCATACTTGTCTTTTACATCTTAGTTTTTTTTTCCTTCACACTCATACTCTCTTCTACTTTTTAGTGTTGCCTTAGTCTTCTTGTTCCTTTTATTTTCTATTTGTTTCCTTCCTCTTTTTCATTTTTCTCTCCCATGGTAACCAAAAGAGCTCTTGTAGTTGCATTAAACTATAATAATGCAAAGCATAATTCCCGGCTCAGAGCTTCCATAAGTTCTGGCAAGTTATTTTGTCAAGTTTTGAGGGACGATTATGGTTATAAAGAAAACAACATTTATTTTATTCATGATGAGATATGCCAGTGTAATGATAATAGTGCTTCCTTCATCAGTAGCTGAGGATGAAATGGTGTTTTATTTCGCAGGACATGGAAACTATAAGATATTTACCGATAACAATGGTGTTGAACAGAGACTACAATATCTCATTTGTGGTGAGAATGCATTTATTTTGGTGGTTTGACTCGAATCACATGTATTGTCTTGATCTTTTTCTATAACTATATATGATGTTGTTACATATACAACGAGTGTATCCGTGCAATTTTGTTACTACATGTTCTACCTTTTTTCCATGATGGTATATGAAGTAATTTCATTTGTAAAAATTGAATTTTTGATATTTATAAATTTGCAAAAATTTATTAATATTTATATCTTTATCCTTATGATTGCAGGTAAAGAATT
>NC_021167.2:27478447-27479957 GCF_000331145.2 Cicer arietinum
ATCGACAACGACAATTGGTTTCTCTGTTTTCAGCATGTCAAAAGAACCAGGTTGCGTGGGAGATTATGAAATTTGTTGATGGACAACCAAAGGTGGTGAGTATTTTCACCGATACATTATTGAAGATGGTGCATGAAAGAGGTGGCCGCGTCACCAACAGAGAATTAATGACCGAGGTAAATAAACTTTTTAGGGTTGATACATGTATTCAAACTCCCGGTCTATTTTGCACTGCCGAACACTCCTACGCTTTGTTTCTCGGTGGAAGGCAATCACAATTAAATCCACTTCGATCCATGTATTGGGTTGCAATTGCCTTTTGTTATTACATATTCTGCCTACAAGAAGTCATTATAATTATTGAGTACTTTGCTATGCTAAATAGTTGATTTATTAGAAAGATTTTCATATTTGTTAATAGTTTTCGCATGCTTATTGTTCTGTAATGTTTGTTTATGAACGTTGTGTAATATGATTCTGTTTTGTATTAGTATTATGTTCTGTAATGTTTGTTTATGAACTCTGTAATATGACTATGTTTTGTATTAATATTATCATTTGTTAAGATTTTGTTTTATATTAATTTATAATAAATGAATTTACAGTGAATAAAATAAATAAGTAGCTAATGGCAGATAATTGATAATATATTAAGTTAGATGGTTTAATTTAAAAGATTTGATAATTGATAATTTTTTTTTAGTTTTTATGTAAATTCATAAGCCTATGTAACTAATGAGCCAAAGTAATTATGTATAGTGTTGGATCATTCAATTAACCTAGTGTAACAATAACCATGTGTATCCTTTTTCTTTTTGTAATTTGAATTTTGTAATAGAGTAAATGTTTGACCAAATATTTTTGAAAAAAATAAGTAGTAAGAACCAACACAATCATTTTTGTAAGTTAGGAAACTTTGTGGTCCACAATATGTGTATATATATATATATGTATAAATTGCTAGTATGGCTAACTTACATATGATTATTACGATTTTTTTTAGTTTTTATGTAAATTCATAAGCCTATGTAACTAATGAGTCAAAGTAATTATGTATAGTGTTGGATCATTCAATTAACCTAGTGTAACCGTAACCATGTGTATCCGTTTTCTTTTTGTAATTTGAATATTGTTAATAGAGTAAATATTTGACCAAATATTTTTGGAAAAAATAAGTAGTAAGAACCAACACAATCATTTTTGTAAGTTAGGAAACTTTGTGGTCCACAATATGTGTATATATGTATATATAAAAAATTCTAGTATGGCTAACTTACATATGATTATTACGATTTTTTTTTTATTTTTTATGTAAATTCATAAGTCTATGTAACTAATGAGTCAAAGTAATTATGTATAGTGTTGGATCATTCAATTAACCTAGTGTAACCGTAACCATGTGTATCCTTTTTCTTTTTGTAATTTGAATATTGTTAATAGAGTAAATATTTGACCAAATATGTTTGGAAAAAATAAGTAGTAAGAACCAACACAATCATTTTTGTAAGTT
>NC_021167.2:27480505-27482815 GCF_000331145.2 Cicer arietinum
AACACTCCTACGCTTTGTTTCTCGGTGGAAGGCAATCACAATTAAATCCACTTCGATCCATGTATTGGGTTGCAATTGCCTTTTGTTATTACATATTCTGCCTACAAGAAGTCATTATAATTATTGAGTACTTTTCTATGCTAAATAGTTGATTTATTAGAAAGATTTTCATATTTGTTAATAGTTTTCGCATGCTTATTGTTCTGTAATGTTTGTTTATGAACGTTGTGTAATATGATTCTGTTTTGTATTAGTATTATGTTCTGTAATGTTTGTTTATGAACTCTGTAATATGACTATGTTTTGTATTAATATTATCATTTGTTAAGATTTTGTTTTATATTAATTTATAATAAATGAATTTACAGTGAATAAAATAAATAAGTAGCTAATGGCAGATAATTGATAATATATTAAGTTAGATGATTTAATTTAAAAGATTTGATAACTGATAAATTTTTTTTAGTTTTTATGTAAATTCATAAGGCTATGTAACTAATGAGCCAAAGTAATTATGTATAGTGTTGGATCATTCAATTAACCTAGTGTAACTGTAACCATGTGTATCTTTTTTCTTTTTGTAATTTGAATTTTGTAATAGAGTAAATATTTGACCAAATATTTTTGGAAAAAATAAGTAGTAAGAACCAACACAATCATTTTTGTAAGTTAGGAAACTTTGTGGTCCACAATATGTGTGTATATATATATATATATATAAATTGCTAGTATGGCTAACTTACATATGATTATTACGATTTTTTTTCGTTTTTATGTAAATTCATAAGCCTATGTAACTAATGAGCCAAAGTAATTATGTATAGTGTTGGATCATTCAATTAACCTAGTGTAACCGTAATCATGTGTATCCTTTTTGTTTTTGTAATTTGAATTTTGTAATAGAGTAAATATTTGACCAAATATTTTTGGAAAAAATAAGTAGTAAGAACCAACACAATCATTTTTGTAAGTTTGGAAACTTTGTGGTCCACAATATGTGTATATATATATATATAAAATTCTAGTATGGCTGACTTACATATGATTATTACGATTTTTTTTTTATTCTTTATGTAAATTCATAAGCCTATGTAACTAATGAGTCAAAGTAATTATGTATAGTGTTGGATCATTCAATTAACCTAGTGTAACCGTAACCATGTGTATCCGTTTTCTTTTTGTAATTTGAATTTTGTAATAGAGTAAATATTTGACCAAATATGTTTGGAAAAAATAAGTAGTAAGAACCAACACAATCATTTTTGTAAGTTAGGAAACTTTGTAGTCCACAATATGTGTATATGTATATATAAATTGCTAGTATGGCTAACTTACATATGATTATGACGATTTTTTTTTTTAGTTTTTATGTAAATTCATAAGCCTATGTAACTAATGAGTCAAAGTAATTATGTATAGTGTTGGATCATTCAATTAACCTAGTGTAACCGTAACCATGTGTATCCGTTTTCTTTTTGTAATTTGAATATTGTTAATAGAGTAAATATTTGACCAAATATTTTTGGAAAAAATAAGTAGTATGAACCAACACAATCATTTTTGTAAGTTAGGAAACTTTGTAGTCCACAATATGTGTAAGCCTTTTCATGTGCATTTCTACCACCATACTTGTCTTTTACATCTTAGTTTTTTTTTCCTTCACACACATACTCTCTTCCACTTTTTAGTGTTGCCTTAGTCTTTTTGTTCCTTTTATTTTCTATTTGTTTCCTTCCTCTTTTTCATTTTTCTCTCCCATGGTAACCAAAAGAGCTCTTGTAGTTGCATTAAACTATAATAATGCAAAGCATAATTCCCGGCTCAGAGCTTCCATAAGTTCTGGCAAGTTATTTTGTCAAGTTTTGAGGGACGATTATGGTTATAAAGAAAACAACATTTATTTTATTCATGATGAGATAGGCCAGTCTAATGATAATAGTGCTTCCTTCATCAGTAGCTGAGGATGAAATGGTGTTTTATTTCGCAGGACATGGAAACTACAAGATATTTACCGATAACAATGGTGTTGAACAGAGACTACAATATCTCATTTGTGGTGAGAAATGCATTTATTTTGGTGGTTTGACTCGAATCACATGTATTGTCTTGATCTTTTTCTATAACTATATATGATGTTGTTACATATACAACGAGTGTATCCGTGCAATTTTGTTACTACATGTTCTACCTTTTTTCCATGATGGTATATGAAGTAATTTCATTTGTAAAAATTGAATTTTTGATATTTATAAATTTGCAAAAATTTATTAATATTTATATCTTTATCCTTATGATTGCAGGTAAAGAATT
>NC_021167.2:27484026-27519639 GCF_000331145.2 Cicer arietinum
AAAAAATATAATTGGAAGGAAGGTTATATATAATGAAGATAATAAAGGGTTGAGAAAGTTATAATTGGAAAGAATCTTCGTAATTTAATTCAAGATTTTATTGACTTTGGGTGGTGGGTGTCTGAAGGGAGTATTGGGCCGGGTGTTTTTCTGGCCCTTTCTATTTTAATTGGATTTCAGGGAGGTGTTAACCGTTATTGCTTCGGGTGCACGTAGTAATCAGAATGTTTCTTTTTATAATCGACTTTCCTCACAAAAAAACATGCTTTTAATGAATAAAAAAAGCAGCATGCGTTTTTAATTAACAAGTTTAACGAGTAACAAAAGTAACTTGCGTTTTTTATCAACATGTTTTTATGTGCTTAATTAACACGTTTCTAATCCTCATATCTCATTCATATATATTGTTATTGATACAAGTTGGGCATTTTATCAACCTAAATTATGAACATTAGATAAAAATTAAACGATTAAAAATAATCTTTTCACGCACACAATAAAATATCATCCAATAAAATATTGGCATAATCATTTAAAGATTAAATGTTAACAATAGAAGAAAAAATTATTTTACTTTTTTAAGCGATTATGTGTTATTTAAATAACTCTTAATCATACTCATTGATATATTATTGGTCAAAATTTAACTCTCTCACTATAAAATTTCTTTTATTCGGTATGTTCTCATATATGATACTATATTCTTCTTAAGTTTATTTCTATGGAATAATTAATTAATGTAATTAGTGGTTTAAAAAGCAAGGCAAAGGGAGGAGAATATTTTTTATAAGTTATACAATTTAATTATTTAAATAAAATATAATATTATTTTTTAATTCAACATAATAATTCTTTTTTAAGTAAGGGTAAAACGAAATAAAAAAGATGCAACTCATTCTATTTTGCTTATTTTCTAAATAATAGAACAACAAATTTATTCCTCCATCATAAAATTCTAAGACAATAAAATGTAATGTTTGTTATATTATACTCCATTGCACTTAGTTACATTGTATTTCATTGCTCTCTGCTTCGTTCACATTAAAATATTAAAACAAAAACTCAATTTATATCAAATCAATTATAGATTTCTTTTCATTCCAAGCTAAGGGTCATGTCCAATTGGTTAACACCAACAATAAAAAATATTAAATATTAAATTTTTTTTATCATTTTATATATCAGTCAAGGACATATAACTATTAGTACCCGATGTTTCTGAATACACCAATATTATTTCATAGTTTATATTAATGTCATATTAGAATCCGAACATGAAAAAACTATGTTGAAAATTTTACAATTAAAACTTATTAGATACTATAGTTTAAACAATATACTAGTACGATTTAATAAATTTTATGGTGAAAGGGTACTCATTTTTTCATTTAATAATCATTGATTACTATAATAAGGCACTAGTATTGATTTAGAGAAAATATTATAGTAATATTAATACATATTTTTCGTTTGGATGGAAGTAAATTAATATTTTGATAAAAACAAAATATAATAAATTAATTTATAAACTATAAATGATTAAAATTTATATTATTTTTATTTAAACTGATATTAATTTTGTAAAATTGCATTCTTTCAATGCCTTTTCGTGAGCTATTGGTCATATTAAGATGATTGTGATTTATTTGTTCAATTCAATGAGGCAGCAATGTTGAAATATATTTTCAAATAAATTCATTAATTTTTACATCATTAATTCGGGTTTAATTGTCTTATATAGTTTTAAAAAATCATACATATTTATATTTCTTTGGTTATGCGGTGATTAAAATTAATTTTGATTGATTGATTTGTAAAATTTATTTTAATTAAATCAAAAACTCAATTCATATCAAATCAATTATAGATTTCTTTTCATTCCAAGCTCAGGTTCATGTCCAATTGGTTAACACCAACAATAAAAAATATTAAATATTAAATTTTTTTTTATCATTTTATACATCAGTCAAGGACATATAACTATTAGTACCCGATGTTTCTGAATACACCAATATTATTTCATAGTTTATATTAATGTCATATTAGAATCCGAACATGAAAAAACTATGTTGAAAATTTTACAATTAAAACTTATTAGATACTATAGTTTAAACAATATACTAGTACGATTTAATAAATTTTATGGTGAAAGGGTACTCATTTTTTCATTTAATAATCATTGATTACTATAATAAGGCACTAGTATTGATTTAGAGAAAATATTATAGTAATATTAATAATATTTTTTGTTTGGATGGAAGTAAATTAATATTTTGATAAAAACAAAATATAATAAATTAATTTATAAACTATAAATGATTAAAATTTATATTATTTTTATTTAAACTGATTAATTTTGTCAATTGCATTCTTTCAAGGCCTTATGGTGAGTATTGGTCATATTACAATGATTGTGATTTATTTGTTCAATTGAATGAGGCAGCAATGTTGAAATATATTTTCAAACAAATTCATTAATTTTTACGATCATTAGTTCGGATTTAATTGTCATATATAGTTTTAAAATTATTAGATGATAAATTTACTATTTGTATTATTTAACACATACTACTCTCTTCTCTAAATATAAGCTTTTTTTTTTTTTTTTTGTTTTTGCTGTCTATTTTTTATAATATAATTTTAAATTTTAAATTACATTAATTATTTATTTATTAATATATTTGTAATTTAATCACTCATACATGAAATCCACAATCCAACATAATTTATTTTAGCTTAAAAGTTGCTTGATATTTTGTCATGTCTATAGTGAGACATTCTCAATGGGATAATGAATAATGAGCATAAAATAGAGTTTGCAAATAATAGGTCGTGGTAGTCTTATTTATTTAATTTTTTTAACTGATTTATTAAATAAGGCTTTTTTAAGTTTATTTCTATTGATTAATTAATTAATGTAACTAGTGATTGAAATTTACAAAGCAAAGGAAGGAAGGAGAAGATTTTTATATAAGGTATTAAATTTTATTATTTTAATAAAAGATAATACTATAGTTTAATTCAACATAATAATATTTTCTAGTATGGGTAAAAATGAAAAAAAAAAAAAATACAACTCATTCAATTTTGTTCATTTTTTAAATAATAGAATGAAATTTTTTTTCTTCCATAAAAAAATTTTAAAACAATGGAATGTAACGTTTGTTAAGTTCTACTTCATTCCACTTCATTACATACTATTTCATTGTTCTCTACTTCGTTCACTTTAAAATATCAAAATAGAACATCAATTCATATTAAATTATTTATAGATTCATTTCACCTCAAGTTGTGTGGTGTATGTCCAATTGATTAAAGCCAACATCAAAAGTTCAAGCCTCTTTGACAACCACAAAAGTCCAAAATATTAAATGTTATAAGTGTGGATCATTTTATATACTATTCAAGGACATACAACTATTAGTACCACATGTTTTTTTTTAATACACCAATATTTTCTCAAAGTTTATATTCATGTTGAATGCAACAAGAAATTGTGCATTTTTTTTTAATACACCAATATTTTCTCAAAGTTTATATTCATGTTAAATGCAACAAGAAATTGTGCATGTGATTTCACGATTTAAAACTTATTGGATACTATAGCTTAAAAAATAATAGTAGTATTTAATAAATTTTATGGTGAAATAGATCATCAATATTATCATCATGTTGGACTTCAGCATAAGATTCAAATAGAGTATTCATATTTTCGTACTCATTTTTCTGTTTAAAATTAAATTTTTAGACAATTTTTGTTCTAAAAAAACATTGGTGTTAAAAAAAAGTGTGATAATAACTACCCATAGTATAATATTAGAATAAAATTGATGCTTAAATTTGAAGACCAAATTAAGAATATAAAATCAACTTTTTTTGGACTAAAAGTTAATAGTTTTAAGATAAAGTTATGATTTGAGACCAAAATTATAATAAAAGTGAAAATAGAAGACTAAAAAGTTTGATTTTAAAATTAGAGGACTATTTTTGTGAATACGTTAAAACAAGATGACAAAAAAATGCAACTCAATCTATAATTTTTTCTGCAAATGTATATGTTTCCATCATAATAGGATGTTGTAAAAAATATAAGAGTATATCGCATGCAAGACACTTGTGTTAGAGAAGTGTTGTAACCCAATTTTATTTAAAAAAAATAAAACTACTAAAAATGAGCAATTTTTTATTTTATTTTTAATTTTGTAATCATTTAATCTATATCTATAATAAACTGTAATAACGGGGACATAGAGATTTAGTATGCCTTGTTTTTCTAAATAGTAATTACCATTGCCAAAAACAAAACAAAAATCATTTTTGATACATGAATAATATATATTATTACAAAAATCCCACCAATTCTGCATGAACCCTGTGAAAGCACACATTCTTCAAGGATTTAAACACTTGAAACAAAAATCTAAATTTAATCGCTTTAGACAAAAATTCCTTAGAAGTAAAATTCAAGTGACAAAACAATGGAAAAATAACACAAGTTATATCTAGAATAAAATTGTTTAATTAGAACAAACCGAAATGTGTTTCTCCGTCTCTTTAAAACGAAGTCGGGCTCTAATACAATTATTAGCTATTTTAATTAATTTAATTAATAAATATAGTACAATCATAATGATCAGAGACTCTTCATGTGTCATCAATCACATACATTCTTTAACGATTTAGTCACCTGAAATGAAAATCTCCAATAATTCAATAAATTCTTCTTAAATAAAATCAAGGTTATAAAATAAGGGAGAAATAACACATGTTATTAAAAAAAATAAAATTGTTTAAGTCATTTACTTAACACCAACTTAAATCTTTTTCTCCATATTTTAGTAATATATTTAATGTTACACCTCTTGTCCATCACACTTTGATCTTGTTTTATAAAAAATATTTAAACTGCAATGTCAACAAATTATAAGGATATAATTAATATTGATAATTACTATTGGAAATCCATTGAAACATTTAAAGAGGTTTTAAATACTATTTTCTGCTATTCATATTATCTCCTACCCAAATTGTCCCAAAAAGCACTTCACAACTAAATAAGACAAAATAATCGACAGATAAGCCTTTCCAAAAAGGTTTTACTATTTTTTATAGTGTCTTGTGCTACTCTTGGGATGGCCAATTCTTGCTGGATCTTTGTGAAGTACACGACCTTAATGTTTGGTTAGCTATCTTAGATTGACAACTTCCAAATTGAGAATCATGTCCTTCAAACTTCTTGGGAAGAGGCTTAATCGGGTGATATATGATAACTAATTAATATTGAAAACTATAGTTACTCATATTATATATACATTTTTTTTCTTCTTCGATCGTTTTCTTATTCACAGTATTGTATATAACCTTCTGTCAACCCTTACTTCATATTTCTTGAAAAATCAAACACACCATTCCAAAATTTAACAATGAAAAAATTCAATAAACGACAACCAATGGAAAAAGTTGATTAAATAGTTATTTAAATGTTTTTTTTAATAAATAAATGTTAAAAACTGTGAGGATTGTCCTTCAAGTTGGCACACATTTTCGAAACTGCAATTATAAAATATTACTGGGCCGACTGCTTTTCTGGCCCACATGGACAACTGAAATTTATTAGATTTAAAAGAGGTGTTAACAGTTACTATTTATGGTGCCTCACCCATAAAAAAAGCATGCCATTTAATAAATAAATAAATAAATAAATAAATAAAAAGTAGCATGCGATTTTTACTTATCAAGGTACTATCTACAAAATTTGAATTTTAAAATACAAATGGGTAGGTTGGCATGTGGCATACTTGTGGCATTTGGAGCTTGGGCATTGACATTAGATAATATACAAATTTGCATTTAAAAATTCACACATATTTATTTCTTTAGGTATGTGGTGATTAAAATTAATTTTAATTGAATAATCTGTAAAATTTATTTTAATTAAACATGAGTTGAATGTAAAATAATTTATTTTTGAATATCTTTAAATAAAAGTGAATTGAACCATCAATTTTAGTGTAAAAATTATGTTTGAATTCAAAAGCAACAAATTCTAACCTCAAACTAAAATCAATTTTAAACGTGAAATCAGTATACTCAATAGCACTCAAACAAATCAGAATTAATTCTATACCTTCAAAATTAATTTTAACTCTACCAAAATACGACTAAACATTTACTTATCCACTCTTCAACTCACATTAATATAACTTCAACAAATCATTTTCAAATAATTTTTTTTCAAAAAAAATCTTAAATAGTTTGTCCCGTTGATTTGTGACTAAGCAGTCAAAACAATAAACATGTCATACATATATTGTGTATAATCCAAATCCATATAGTAAGATACTAGCACAAATAACCAAAAGAAACAAATGAGAGCATCAAAATTTATGAAAATAATTATTATTTTTGTATTCTTTACACTAATTATTATATGTATTATATGTTTTGTTTTATTTTATAATACTAATCTATAGACAGATTTTACCATAACATGACAACATCTATAATTAAATGAAAATATGGTACACCTTGATATCGACACAAGTCGTGAGAGGGGTATTTTGAAGTATAGTCATCTAATAAATAAATTTTGATTAATAGTTATTTTAATGAAATATAATAATAATAATAATAATAATAATAATAATAATAATAATAATATTATTATTCTTATTATTATTATTATTATTATTATTATTATTATTATTATTATTATTATTTATAACACACTATATCCACATTTCACATATTTTACCACAAGATTGAGGAGTTCATTACATGTATTTGTGGGTGACTACTTATGATAATCATATAAAACACTTTACCTATTGTAGTGACTCAAATGGTTGGATCTTTTACTCATATCCACTATAATTTGAATTCAAGTTTAAAATTCTGAATTAGTAAATTATACATAAATTTTGTTGAAAATATTCGAGAGAAATGATCGTTCTTTTTTATTTTGTAGAAGATGTACCTAATAAGAGATAAATTTATTTAAATAAAAAAATATGGAGTCGACATAAGCCAAACCATCCATGTTATAACATATAACAATTTGATTAAACAATTAAATAGCTTCTTTTTGGAGATTCATGTAAAATTTATTTAGTATGGACAAGTAAAAAATAATGTAAACTATAACTACACTTGAAAGAAAAACTAAAATTACTCCACACTTGTTTTTTTTTCTTGAAAAAATAAAAAATGAATATTATATGGTTTTCAAATGACCATGAGTTTATACCAAATCAATTAAAGATTTGAAGTCTTTTTGATAATCACAACAACCCAAAATATAAAATGTTATAATTGTGGATCATTTTATTTATCAGCCAAGACATACAACTATTAGTACCCTATGTTTTTTAATACACTAATATTTTCTTAAAATTTATATTTATGTTAGAATCCAACATGAAATTATGTAGGTGATTTTAAAATTAAAACTTATTAGATACTATAGCTTAGAAATTATACAAGTAGGATTCAATAAATTTTATGGTGAAAGAGATCATAAATTATATAGTAGTTATACCACAATATAGTATTATATTATGCCAATGTCTTGTTAGTCCGTAGTTTATTGTGTGTGGAAATATTCATTTAATAGTTTAATTTTTATCCAATATTCATAATTTAGGTTGATAAAGTATCCGGCTTGTATGTGTATAACAATGTATATGAATGAGAGATGAGGATTAGAAACGTGTTGATTAACGACATAAAAACGTGTTAATAGAAAACGCAGGTTACTTTTGTTACTCGTTAAACTTGTTAATTAAAAAACGCATGCTACTTTTTTTATTCATTAAACGCATGTTTTTTTGTGAGGAAAGTCGATTAAAAAAAAGAAACATTCCGATTACTACGTGCACCCGAAGCAATAACTGTTAACACCTCCCTGAAATCCAATAAAAATAGAAAGGGCCAGAAAAGCACCCGGCCCACCACCCAAAATAAATAAAATCTTCAATTAAATTATGAAGATTCTTTCCAATTATTACTCATATTATATATAACTTTCCTTCCAATTATATTTTTTCCAAAACCTAACATTCCAATTTTGCACTCATCTCTCTCTACACCCGCGACATTGCAAATGGGTAAAACACTAATCTCTTTTTTATTCTTTAGTTTGTTTCCATGTAAAAGTCAGTAATTTATTTTATTTGGCACGTTTTTACATTACATTATTTAGATTTTAACTTAAGAACCATGTGAAGATATTTAGATTTTGACTTTAGAACCATGTGAAGATGCAATTCTTTTTGCTTTCATGTTTTACTATGTAAATGCAACAAGATATTCATTGTTAATTAGTTAAATCAAATTTGATCTATTAAATTTAGATAAGAATACTGGAAGTGGAAACCAACATAAACTTAATAAATACAGCGGTTACAACAGCAACGGCGAATATTACGAGGCAAGTTTAATGTGCTTTTTGATTATTAAGTTTCATAATATTTAAATTATTTATCAATTTCTATTTTTAAGAACTCATTATGAGGATTTGAAATGTTCAATTTTCTTGCTAATTGTTGTTTAGTGACTCAAATATATGATGTCTTACTCTCAATTTTTTTAAAACTAGCAGTGTAGGCCCATTCAGCCTTTTAACCTTGACAAATATGAAATACATGAGACTCAAGTTGGAAATCTACATTTGCGTGTTGAGAAATATGAAGGAACAACTACTATCAACCGTATCTCCAAGGTTAAAAAAATTGATGGGTAGATCCTCAACATGATCATGACATTCAAGTGGTATGGACAAAAGGGATGTAATATTAATTATACTACTAATATATATTAGAGCCCGACTTGGTTTTATAATTATACTACTAATATATATTAGAGCTCAACTTGATTTTAAAGAGATGGAGAAACAAATTTCGGTTTGTGTTAATTAAACAATTTTATTCTAAATATAACATGTGTTATTTCTCCATTGTTTTGTCACCTCAAGTTTTTCTCTAAGAGATTTTTATTTCGATTAAATCTAAATTTTTGTTTCAAGTGTTTAAATCTTTGAAGAATGTGTGCTTTCACATGGTTCGTTTAGAATTGGTGTGATTTTTGTAATAATATATAGTTTAGAATTGGTGCGATTTTTGTAATAATATATATTATTCATTTACCAAAAATGATTTCATCTCTATTTTCTCTTGTCTTTTGCTCTTTGGTTTTTTATTTGTTTTTTACAATGCTAACTACATTTAAAAAAATAAGGTATACTAAATCTCTATGTCCCCTTTATTATAGATATAGATTAAATGATTACAAAATAAAATAAAATAAAAAATTGTTCATTTTTAGTAGTTTTTTTTTTTTGGACAAAATTGGATTACAACACTTCTCTAACACAAGTATCTTGCACGTGGTATCCTATCTTGCACGTGGTATACTACTAACACAAGTATCTTGCACGTGGTATCTAGAAATTTATTTTTAAACAGAAAAATGAGTACGAAAATATGAATACTTTGTTTGAATCTTATGCTGAAGTCCAACATGATGATAATGTTAATGATCTTTTTCACCATAAAATTTATTGAATACTACTTGTATATTTTTTAAGCTATAATATCCAATAAGTTTTAAATCGTGAAATCATATGCACAATTTCTTGTTGCATTCAACGTGAATATAAACTTTGAGAAAATATTGGTGTATTAAAAGAACAGGTGGTACTAATAGTTGTATGTCCTTGGCTAGTATATAAAATGATCCACATTATAACATTTTATATTTTTGACTTTTGTGATTGTCAAAGTGGCTCCGGAGGTGAAATGAATCTATAAATAATTTGATATGAATTGATGTTTTTGATATTTTAAAGTAAACGAAGTAGATAACAATGAAATAGTATGTAATGAAGTGGAATGGAGTAGAGCTTAACAAACGTTACATTCCATTGTTTTGGAATTTTATGCAGGAACAAAATTTTTATTCTATTATTTAAAAAATGAACAAAATGGAATGAGTTGTATCTTTTTTTTTGCCTTTTTTTTACCCATATTAGAAAACAATATTATGTTGAATTAAAATATAGTATTATCTTTTATTAAAATAATAAAATTTCATACCTTATATAAAAAATTTCTCCTTACTTTGCTTTGTAAATTTCAATCACTAGTTACATTAATTAATTAATCAATAGAAATAAACTTAAGAAAAGCCTTATTTAATAAATTAGTTAAAAAAAAAAAAACTACCACGCCCGGCCTATTATTCGCAAACTCTATACTATGCTCATTATTCATTATCCTGTTGAGAATGTCTCAGAATATATATGACAAAATATCAAACAGTTTTTAAGCTAACATAGATTATTTTAAATTGTTGATTTAACGTATGAGTGTTTAAATTACAAATATATTAATAAAGAAATAATTAATGTAATTAAAATTTTAAAATTATCTTATAAAAAGAGAGCAAAAACACACACAAAAGTTTTATATTTAGAGAAGAGAGTAGTATGTGTTAAATAATATAAATAGTAAATTTATCATCTAATGATTTTGAAACTATATATGAGAATTAAATCCGAACTAATGATCGTAAAAATTAATGAATTTATCTGAAAATATATTTTAAAATTGCTGCCTCATTAAATTGAACAAATAAATCACAATCATCAAAATATGACTAACACTCACGATAAGGCATTGAAAGAATGCAATTGACAAAATTAATCAGTTTAAATAAAAATAATATAAATTTTACTGATTTATAGTTTATAAAGTAATTTATTATATTTAGTTTTTATCAAGATATTAATTTATTTCCACCCAAACGAAAAATATGTATTAATATTACTATAATATTTTCTTTAAATCAATACTAGTACCTTATTATAGTAATCCATGTTTATTACTTCTTATGTATGTAGTTAATTATTAGTCCACTCAACAAAAAAAGTATACGTATTAGTATTATTTTATACAAAGGAATTTGCATAATAATTAAAAAATTAGTAATATTTATATTATGGAAGTTAGCAATACTTATAACAATAAGGCTTTTATATATAACTATTAATCAATTATTATTCATTAATATATAAATAAACTATTTATTTTGGCCAAATTTTTGCAAGTATAATACTAATCCCATCAAGCTTGTAAACCCTTCTTACAACCAAATTTGAATGGTACACATTATTTCAGGTGTGTATGTTAGAGGTTAGATTTGTTTATAACTTTGATTTTATTTTTTCAACTTTATTTAGAAGACTATTGATGTTATGTTAAAGTCCACACACACTCTCTCATTTTCTTTTACTCAAAACTTCATTTTTTTTCAATTATTTCTAGTTTCATCATTCTTTATGTACTCCTATTCTAGCTGTTTGTTCAGACGCATCTCTTGCAAAACTGTATAAGGTGAAAAAATTCTTATTATTTTTGTAATAATTGCTCATCATGTTGGAGTAACATTTAAATATCGTGAGTTTTTATATTATTTTTTTTATAAATTTATAAATTTTTTTATAAGTTAATTAAACTAGTATATAAATTTATATTTTATGACATTTTATTTTTTTATTTTTATCTTTATTATCTTAATTAAAAAAGTTTAAATATTAATTAAAAGTATATATTTTTGTTATTTTATTTTTTTTAACTATTTTAATAATTAATTTTATCAAATCTTTTAAATTAAACCATCTAACTTAATATATTATCAATTATCTACTATTAGCTACTTATTTATTATCCACTGTAAATTCATTCACTATAAATTAATTTTATATTATCCACCATTTTTGTCAAACAAAGTCTTAACAAACGATAATACTTATACAGAAGAAAGTCATATTACAGAACGTTCATAAACAAATATTACAGAATAAGCATGACAAAAACTATAAACAAATATGAAAATTATGTTAATACATAAACTATTTAGCAAAGTACTCAAAAAATTATTTAACTATAATGACTTCTTGTATGCAGAATATGTAATAATGAAGGCAATTGCAACCTAATATATGGATCGAAGTGGATCTAACTGTGATTGTCTTCCACCGATAAACAAAGCATAAGAGTGCTCGTCAGCGCAAAATAGACCAGAAGTTTGAATACATGTATCAATACTAAAAAACTTATTTACTTCAGTCATTAATTCTCTATTGGTGACACGACCACCTTTTTCATGCACTATCTTTAGTAATGTGTCAGTGAAAATACTCACTACCTTTAGTTGTCCATCGACAAATTTCATAATCTCCCACGCAACCTGGTTCTTTTGACATGCTGAAAACAGAGAAACCAATTGATGTTGCCGATGCAACATATTTTTTGCAACGTCTATGTCTAATATATATGCAATTCCTCTTCTTCCTTTACATGCCAACTGTTGGTCTAATCCGTCGATTAAATTTCCACTACGACAACAGTCTACTATCATAGTTAAATAACCATCCTTTGGCAGTATGTTTAAACAACTTGTTAATTCTTTATCTGCAATCATAAAGATAAAGGTATAAATATTGATAAGTTTTTACAAATTTATAAGTATCAAAATTTAGTTTTTGTAAATAAAATTACTTCATATACCATCGTGGAAAAGAGGTAGAACATGTAGCAACAAAATTGCACATTAAAACCAGTGATATCAAACAACATTTTTTTTTAACTTTTTTTATAATATGCATAGATACACACCCTGTATATGAAACAACATCATATATAATTATAGAAAAAGAACAAAATTTTACCTGTGATTTGAGTCAAACCACCAAAATAAATAAATTTCTCACCACAAATGAGATATTGTTGCATGTGTTCAACACCATTGTTATCAGTAAATATCTTATAGTTTCTGTGTCCTGCGAAATAAAACACCATTTTATCTCCAACTACCGATGAAGTGATCAAATGTCTAAGTTGAGTAAGGATGAATGAAACACTATTATCATTAGACTGGCCTATGTCATCATGAATAAAATAGATGTTTTCTTTATAACCAAAATTATCCCTAACAAAACTTATGGAAGCTCGGAGCCGGGAATTATGCTTTGCATTATTATAGTTTAATGCAACTACAAGAGCTCTTTTGGTGACCATGGAAGAGAAAAATGAAAAAGAGGAAGGAAATGAATAAAAAATACAAGGAACAAAAAGACTAAAGCAACACTAAAAAGTTGAAGAGAGTATGTGTGAAGGAACAAAAAGACTAAGATATAAAAGAGAGTATGGTGGGAACAACAATAACAAGTAGAAATCAACAAAAAGACCAAGATAGCATTTAAAATAAGTACTTGAAGATTTGAGGATGCACATGGTTACACATATTGTGTACTACAAAGTATCCTAATTTACATAAATAATTGTGTTAGTTCATACTAATTCTTTTTTGCAAAAACAATTGGTAAAAAATTTACTCTTTTAAAAATATTAATATTACAAAGAGAAAATCCTTACACATGATTAAGTGAGTGATCCAACTCAATACATAATAACTTTGACTCATGAATTACATAGGCTTATGAATTTACATATAATTTAAAAGAAAAATAGTAATAATCATATTATGTAAGTTAGCCATACTTATAACAATATATATATATATATATATATATATATATATATATATATTAATTATTATTTAATATTATATCAATAATAAAAATCACAATTAAATATATTACACACATTGTTTAAGTTGTGTATGCTCAATGTCACATTTGTTCAAAATTTCATTTTATTTGTACAGTCTTATCGACTAAGGTACACACATATCTAACACCTATTTTTAGAAAATAGTTTTCTGCCTCTTTTTCTGCACGTATTCTAGTAGGTAGAAAAAGTAGCAAGAAAAGATTATTATCCTTTTGTAATAATTGTTTATATGGTTAATAACATGTAATTACCGTGAGTTAGTGTTTTTCTACACATGTGTAATTTTCTTTATAAGTTACTTAAATTAGTGTTTAAATTTATATTTTATAGTGTTTTAATATTTAATTTTTAATTTTATTATTTTAATTGAAAAAATTTAAATATTAATTAAAAATATTTTTTAGCTTATTTAATCATTAATTTTATTAAATATTTCAAATTAAATCATCTAACTTAATACATCATCAATTATTTTCTATTAACTAACTTATTTATTATCTACTATAAATTTATTTACTCTAAATTAATTTTATGTTATCTGCCATTTTTGTCAAAAAAAAAAAAAAAGTCTTAACATCAATATTTATTAACTAATCCCCATACAAAAACCATATTATTATACTAATAATAATAGAATAATGATAATTAAAATGTAAACCCGTAAGATACACATTAAATGATTCCGTATGATTTTCTTATACTTATTTTTTTCTTCTATTTTTTATTCTTATATTTACAATAACATAATAATAATACTAATACGATCATATGAGTTATACATAACAATAATATGTTTAAAATATGATATTTTGCGCTCTATATAGAATGCAATCTTCTTATTAAGTACATAATTAAAATTTGCATTTTGTGTGTATTAGTTGGTATTGCTTGGTATCTAAAGGGTATTAAATCAAGTAAATAATATGAAGTCAATTATAAATAAATAAATACACAAATTCATCAAAGATGGGAGTTTACTTCCTCCTTGCATTGCAGTAATTTCATCGTATTCATCTATGGCTTTGTTACACTCTACAACCTCACTCTTCCACTCATTTTAAACCTTATCTAAAGGGTAAACCAACGGTAGAAGAGATTTTGATATTGTTAGGGTTTGAAAAAAATGGGAAAAAAAAATATAATGTTTTATTTAGCTAAATATCAAAAGCAAAGAGACTTTGATTTGGGGAAATGAGAAATCAAATGAAAAAAGAAATATGAGGAGGGAAAGTTTTTGTGTGCTCAAATTTGGGCGAAGTGAAGTTTTTCCTTAGAGCATCTACAACGGGAGTGAAAATGAGTTCGTCCGTCAGCGTGTAATTACTTAACTTCCAGTTTTTTGTGGGTTCACCGTTGGAGTTGTGCCAAGGTGTCATCACGGTACTGTCAGGAAGGAACGGTGCTTCAAAGCAGTTACCTTTTTTTTCTACCTTTTATTAATTTATTAATAATAATAAATTTATCATTTTTTATTAATTTATAGCCGTTAACTTCTTTTTAATTTATTAAATAATAATAATTTTGTAACCATTAGCTTTTTTGTAGTTAATATATAACCGTTAGCCTTTTTTTTTTCCTTTAATTACGATTGTTAGCTCATTAATAGAAACAATTTGTTACTCATACTTTTTCTTCACAATTTTTGTTGCAGAAGTTTGTTAAAGCTTTTATTAACGTACTTTTTTTATTTATTTTTCCATTTTATTATTTCAAACAAAAAATATTTGTGCCAAATGGATCCAAATCAAAATAATCTTCAACAATCTTGGTTGCATTTTATGAAAAATTATCATCATCCTGATGTTCAAAATTCTCAATTATCATCATCACCAACCAATCCTAATATGTTTTATAGACCTCAAATGAATACTCAAGGTGGAGATCAAAATCCTAATTTTCAAAATTCTCAATTACCATCACCACCAACCAATTTCAATATGTTTTATAGACCTCAAATGAATGCTGAAGGAGAGTTTACTTGTTTTGAACCTCAAATACCGATTGGTCCTATGCCAGCGTGTCAAGTTCCACAGTTTTCTACTCAAGTTGGTTTTAAAAATACTATTGTCGAAGAGGGAGAAGAACATCATGGTCGAAAAAAATCTCGAGAGCTATTCACAATGGATGAAGATACACTACTTATTCAATCATGGCTCAACGTTTCAAAAGATTCAATTATAGGAGTTGACCAAAAAGCAGATGGTTTTTGGTTAAGAATTGCAACAAATTATAATGAGTATCGTGGGCAGTTGCGAGAGAAAACACTAAGTCAACTAAAATCTCGATGGCATCGAATTAATGGTTTCGTTCAAAAATTTGTTGGGTGTTACAAACAAGCTGTAAGTGGAAAGAAAAGTGGAAGCTCGGAGAAGGACATCATGATCGCTGCACATGCTTTTTATTCTCAAGATACAGGTGGACCATTTAATCACGAATATGCATGGCGATTGCTAAAATGTGAACCTAAATGGATGGGAGCATCAATTGAATGTTCTTCAAAAAGAACAAAGAACTCTACTAGTGGAGCGTACTCATCATCTCCTAATACAGAGACAAGTTATGAAATTGACTCAACATCACCAATGGAGCGTCCAATGGGACAAAAGGCAGCAAAAAAAATGGGCAAGGCAAAGGCGGTTGAAACACCTCTTATTAATACTGTTGTGCAAGATACAATGAATAAAAAAGTAGCAGCTTTAGAAAAACTGGCACAACTAAAAGAGGACGAGATGGAGTTCAAGGCAATGGAGGTCATCATGAAAGATACATCCGGAATGAGTGAGAGTCAACTCGAAGTTCATGAAATTTATTGTAATAAACTTAAAAAAAAGTATGGATTTTAGTTAAGATAATGTTTAGATTTTATTTTTTTTTAAAATGAGACATCATGTAAAATGACTATTAGTGTTACTTTAATTAATAAGAATTTCATGTTTATGAAACTAATTGTTGTTCAAACTAACCATTAATCAAATTAACAATTGTTAAAACTAGTTTTTAATCAAACTAACTGTTAGTCAAATTAACAATTGCTAGAACTAACTATTATTCAAACTAGCCGTTATTCAAACTAACCATTAGTCAAATTAGCAATTGTTAGAACCAACTGTTATTAAAACTAGCCGTTATTATGTTAGTCAAATTAACAATTGTTAGAACTAACTATTATTCAAACTAGCCGTTATTCAAACTAGCCATTAGTCAAATTAGCAATTGTTAGAACCAACTGTTATTAAAACTAGCCGTTATTAAAAATAGCTGTTATTCAAACTAGCCGTTAGTCGTACTAGTCGTTATTCATTTAACATTATATATATACTCTCATTCTTTAAAAAAATAAATAAATAAATATATATATACACACCAATCTTCTCACACTCCTATATTTTTTATCAAGTTGTTCACTCTATTTCCTCAATCATCTAATGGATCCAAATAATTCGGAAGAACTCAATAAATTCTTTTGGGAGTTGATAGAAGATGAATTTGTGGACAACACCGATGAGGAACTATTGATGTCAATGTTTGAAAGGCAACAACAATCCAATAGTTCTACTAGGCATATGCGAAGAAGAACAGTGATACATCGAAATCGTGAAGAAGGACATACTCGATTGTACAACGACTACTTCTCTGAAAATCCAATATACACAAGTGCTCAATTCCGACGAAGGTTTCGAATGCATAGACATGTGTTTCTTCGAATCGTAACTACACTTGGAAATCATGATGAGTATTTTCAAATGAAGGTCGATGCAACTGGTAAAACGGGTCTTTCGCCATTGCAGAAGTGCACTGCTGCTATTCGTATATTGGCATATGGATCTCCTAGTGATAGTGTAGATGAATATGTTCGAATTGGCGAAAGCACTGCAATTGAGTGCTTAAAGAGATTTGTAAAGGGCGTGAATGAGATGTTTGGAGCTGAATACTTGAGAAGACCCAACAACAATGATATTCATCGCTTATTACAAATGGGGGAGACACGTGGCTTTCCAGGTATGTTAGGGTCTATCGATTGTATGCACTGGGAAAGCAAAAATTGTCCGATTGCTTGCTTGGAAAGGCCAATTTTGTCGAGGTGATCATGGTAAACCGACGATCATGCTTGAAGCAGTGGCATCAGAAGACTTGTGGATTTGGCATGCATTTTTTGGCATTGCAGGTTCCAACAATGACATTAATGTGTTAAACCAGTCCAATGTGTTTAACGATGTTTTGGAAGGACACGCTCCCAAAGTGCAATATACAGTTAACAGAACTTCATATAATATGGGATACTATCTAGCTGATGGCATCTATCCCGAGTGGGCTACATTTGTCAAGACAATCCCAATGCCACAAGGAGATAAGAGAAAACTATTTTCCCAAAAACAAGAATCAAGTAGAAAGGATGTGGAGCGGGCATTTGGAGTGCTCCAATCTAGATTTGCAATTATACGTGGTCCAGCTCGTGCTTGGCACATGGAAATCCTTAAACATACAATATATGCATGCATCATATTGCATAACATGATCGTTGAAGACGAACGACACACATATGGTGGTGATTTTGATTACTCTTATGACAACGTGGATAACAACGTCTCAACAACTGAAACGCATACTGGTCCTCATCCTAATCTTGTAACAAGGTTACAAAGGAGAGCAAGTATCCGTGAAAAACGAGGTCATCAACAACTTCAAGCAGATTTAGTAGAGCATATTTGGGAGCGCTTCGGACTCGAGAATAACGAAATTTAAATTTATTATTTACTTTATCATTTTTAATTATTTATGTCATGTATTTAACATTTAATTTTTATTATTGTTATAAAAATTTAAGTTCAAATTTATTTTAATTTTAAATTTTTATTTAAATTTTAAATTAAAATTTTATTTTAATTTTAAATTAAAATTTTATTTTAATTTTAAATTAAAATAATGTATAATAATATTAATTAGAATATTTAAATTAATATTTTAAGTTATAATAAAACTAAATATTAATGTATAAATTAAAGTAATGGAATACAATATAATTTTTTAAAAGTTAAACCGTAAAAAATGAATGAGTTGATTTAGGGTGATGTGGCATAGTAGAACTTGAATCATGTTGAGTTCACCGTTGGAGTAGAAAACTAGTGAATTGCTTACAGATGATGTGGCACAGTGGACCCCATCTAAAGAACCCATTTTGAGTTCACCGCTGTAGATGCTCTTAGGTCCTCTAGCTACAATTGTTTTCACGCATTTATAGGTAAATGATATCTATACCTACTACATCAACTATCATAGTTAAAAGTGACGAAATGTATAAGGCAATTTTCTTGTAGTGTTAACTCACATTTAGCAATCTAAAAACCCCACATTTAAAGGTTATAGTCAAAATAATTATAGTCACATTTTTTTTGCAAAATATATATATAGTTGATCTTGAGCCATATTAACAGGGTGTTCTATAATACTTCATCTAAGATAAAATATAAGCAAAAATGATATCTGAAAATTGATAATTGGTCGAAATTTGAGACCTGGCACATCAATTATTATATGTTATTTTTGTTTATATTTCATATTGTAGAGTGAGTATCAAAGTAAAAGAATGATTAAAATTGACAAATTAAGATTTCTTTCGATGACATGAATTGAAGACTAGATCTGCAACTTACTGAATATAGTTGGCTAAAACAGTAACAACCCAACTTACTGAATACCAACGGACTTGTAAAATTCTAACTAATATTAACAGACTTTAGGTGCAATATGTCAAGACTAAAAAAAACAGACAAATCAAAAACTAATATTCTTTCAATAATAATATGAACCTAACATCATCTCACTAAACAGAATGATAGTCCAATTGATACTCATTTCTAATTCCATAACTTATTTTCTAGACAAGATAAGCTTAAGTAAAAAAAATAGTTGACTAATTTTTGTAACTAATTCTCTTCATCTATATCCTAACACCCATTATGTAGTCAATCTTCATTTTTATGCTTGCAGGAAAAGAAAATAACCTAATCTCAATAATCAAACATCTAATGCAATGAGATAATGCAACATAACTTACAACGGTACGTGAAGGAGGAGTGGCGATTTGAGACTGCTGATATTTCAAAATGGTCCAATCAAAGACATAATCAAACTGGAATCCAGGAGCAATAAGGCAAGAACATCTAAATATGACATTAAAACATATCCCATCTAGACTCTAAAATATTGTTTCATATAATGGACATACACTATATGAAATAAAATACATATAATGAGAGAGTTTAACAAAACAGGTGAGTGTCAATTAGAAGCTTATGCAATACAAGAAAACCTACCATTTGATCGACAAGCATGAGAACCGTTTTGAGGGACAATTTCCTATTACAGAAATTGAATAAATCCTCAAGACTAGGGCCAAGTAAATCCATCACAAGGACATTGTACTCTCCTTCGACCCTATATTAGATCGGTTGTTATAGATCCAATGTAATAAGTAAGATGGTGACAAATTTGTTATTATGGTAAACTTTGATAGATCTGTTCTAAATTGAACCGATCTAACGTATATATTAAAAAAAGAATTTGTTAGATCTGATCTAATTAAACTGTTCTAACATACATTAAAAAAAAAATTTAAAAAAAGTTATTATTACAAATTTTGTTAGATCTTATATTATTAGACCGTTGTAACAATAAATTTAAAAGAAAAAATCCGTAAGTTAAAAAAAAAATATTAGAAATCACGCGTAAACTCATTTTTTCATCTTTTATCCATATGCAAACCCATCCTCCTCCTTCATGTGTCGTCCATCCTCCTCCTTCATGTGTCGTCCTTATGCAAACCCATAATTAATTAGTTTACGTTGTTGCGTCAATCCATTCTTCATCCCTTCTTCATCATTCACCCATACCGCAACATGTATATTTACAATCGCATCGATTCTTTCATCATTCATCCTTCATCTGGTCACGAACTCATTCTTCATCTTTCATTCTTCATCCAGTCACGAACCAAACAATCACGAACTCATGTCTTACCCCTTCAAAGCTTCAACGTTTTTATCCTTCAATCTTTAACCTTCATCCTTTAGTGAAAACGCGAATCAAATTGAACGAAAGCATTCAGCGGGAAGTGTCAATTTCTTTCACCATCGAGAAGTGTTTGTTGCTTTCTCCGGTAATTTTCTAATAATTCTTGTTTCTTACTTAACAATCTAAAATTATTTCATTGTTAATTGTTCTTATTATTAATCTTTAATTGAATTTTATTTTAGTAATATTTAAAATAATTTCAAATTAATAGTAGTTACCCCAATTTTCAACCATCCTTTAAAACTGCATGCTATGTATTTGTGAGATTGTCTCTGTTAAGAAAAATTCAAAGAAATTGTGTGTATTTTTGATTGATTTCATTTCCCAAGTATGTTATGTTCTAACCCTTTTTCTTTTAGATTGGTTTGATTTTGACTCAAGTACTTTGCTTTAGACTTGATTTATGATCGGACATTTTAACTTAGTTTGATCTATGTAGCTGATTCCATCCAGTGAGAAAAGCCTTTTATTGTTGTTTTCTTACTTTAATATTCAAATCAAACTTATGCTGGTTCAGAAAACATTTCTATGTTACCTTAATGCTTAATTGCTTACTAAACACATTATGCCAACCTGACAAGACAACTTATTTACCATAATACATTATGAGTTGTTATAACAAGGATTCCTCCACAACATAAATCTAGTTTAAAAACTTCCACAGTAACATTTAAGCACAAAGCATATCACTCCTCATGCAGTCATCTCAATTCATTCCACAAAAGTCTTCAGAACTATCTAATATCTATCTTGTGCAAAAAAAAGCTATCTAATATCTATGACTGATAATAGAGACACTGAGAGTGCTTATTTCCCACAAAACCAAAGACCAGAATGTTGACATCCTGCGATTGTTGTAACACCCCGATTTCCAAAGCGAGGGTGTATTTTTTTTTCAAAAGAAATTAAAATAAATCAGAGAATTAAATAAGGTAATACCTTTGGATAAATAATTGAGTCATTATAATTTACAAGCAGCGGAAAAGTTTCTCAAAATATGAATCCAAAATATTTACACATCAAAAAGTGGTACATGTAACCCATCGAAAATAACATGTCAAGCTGACAATATTAGTATAGGTACAGTCTTCCATTTTAAAATAAATACAATTCAAAAGAAAGACGTTTGTTCCCTCTATGTCAACCTAATCTGATCATTCTCCAAAACAAACTAAACGCCCTGAGTGATCTCCACACGCCCCGTAAGATCCTCCTAACATAGCTCCAGTTAGGCATTCCCCTCTACATTCCCATCCACAGGGTACGAACCGGTAGGATTGTCCTGGCTCTCATCTGAGGGTAAATCCCAGATTTCCACAATAGTTGTAAAGGGTCACCAACCGAAATTAACAGTTAACACATAACATTTAAGTTTTTAAATGCACAAATAACCTTTCCACTTAGCATGCACCTTAAAAGGGTTTTCCATATGCTTAAAAGTTCATATAACATTTGCCAAATAAAAATGAAATCAAAATAAAGTTCTCAATCCATCAAGTAATACATAACTGACCAAAACATTGATAAATCAAGGAAGTTTTCTTCACACTTCTCCGTCCATGCGAACGGTTGATCTTTTCTGGTAAGTTGTGTCAGTGGAGCCACAATCTTAGCAAAACCTTCGATAAACCTCCTGTAGTACCCTGCCAGTCCCACAAAACTTCGTATGTCAGTGACAGTCTGAGGCTGTTTCCAAGCAAGAACCGCCTCAATCTTAGCCGGATCTACAGCGATTCCTTCCTTGGTTATCACATGTCCCAAGAAATTCACTTTCTCTAGCCAAAATTCACACTTCGACAGATTGGCATACAATCGCTTCTCGCGTAAAATCTCAAGAACTTGTCGCAAATGTTCTCCATGCTCTTCTTCGGTCCTTGAATAAATCAATATATCATCAATGAATACCACCACGAATTTATCAAGGAACGAATTAAAGATCCTGTTCATGTAGTCCATGAAAATTGCCGGTGCATTGGTAACTCCGAACGGCATAACCAGGTATTCATAATGTCCGTAGCGGGTTCTGAAAGCTGTTTTCTGAATGTCTCCTTCCCTTACTCGGATCTGATGGTAACCCGACTTCAAGTCAATCTTCGAAAATATCGCGGCCCCTCTCAATTGATCCATCAAATCATCGATTCGTGGCAAAGGATAACGATTCTTGATAGTTGCCTTGTTGAGCTGTCTATAATCCACACATAGGCGCGAGCTTCCGTCCTTCTTCTTAACTAGCAAAACTGGAGCACCCCATGGTGATACACTTGGTCTGATGAATTTCTTCTCCAACAAGTCTTCAATTTGGCCTTTGAGCTCATTTAATTCCAATGGCGACATTCGATAAGGTGCCATTGAAATGGGTCCCGTTCCTGGGTGCAAATCAATGAAGAATTCCACTTCTCTTACCGGTGGCAATCCTGGAATTTCCGTTGGAAATACATCCCGATACTCGTTGACAAGTATCACATCTTCTATTTCCACATTTATCTTTGCCTCTACATTTGCTAGAGACAAAAACTCATGAGTCCCTTCACTTAGCGACACTCGGAGTTTGTTAGCAGCTAAATACTTAACAACTCCTGGTTCGGGGAAAAGAACCAATTTCCGAGCACAATCCAAGATCACATAGTGATAAGACATCCAATCCATACCGAGGATGACCTCGAGTGATTGTAGCGGTAAACAAATTAGATTAACCAAGAAATCCCTATTCTGAATAGTCATTCGACAATGTAAACATGCTGAATTTACGGTTAAGGTCTTAGCAGGCGTGGAAACAACCAAATCAAAAGGTAAAGCAGACACAGATAACTTCAAGCGATTCACACAGTCCATAGCAATGAAGGAATGGGTTGCCCCCGAATCAAAGAGTGCAGTTAGAGTGTTACCTGCAATCTCACAATCACGCTGAATCAGATTACCAGATGGATTTCCCTCTTCAGCATTCACACAATAAATGCGTCCTCTAGCAGTAGGACGGGTAGCCCTAGCTACATTCACCACTGGTTCCACCTTTGGAGCCGTGCACTCCCTTGCCATGTGCCCCGACTTCTGACAATTGTGACAGATGGGGATGTTAGTGGTACAAGCACTAGCATAGTGTCCTTCTTTCCCACATCGGAAACATCGAAGCACTTGCCCCATTTGCCTTCCGAAATTCTGGTTCCCTGGGCGACTCGGTCCACCGTTGTTATTCTGGGGGCGATTATAAGGTTTAGCCACTTGTTTTCCCCTATTCTGATAAGTCGCCCGACTAGGGCCTCCCGAATTAAAATTCCCAACTCGGCTAGCCCTCTTGTTCTTCATATCTTCCACTTCTCTACATTTCTCTACCAGCGCTTGGAAACGTTGAATTCCCAAAGGTAAGACGGAATCTTGAATCTCATACTTCAATCCGTCTTGGAAACGATGACACATGAACGGTTCATCAATTTCTTCACGGAAGAACCTGAAATGCCTCGATAGTGATTCAAATTTAGCAGCATACTCGCCCACAGTCAGGCTCCCCTGGTGAAGTTTCAGAAAGTCGTCACCCAACTTAGTCCTGGTACTCATCGGAAAGTATTTGTCTAAAAACTTTCTTTTGAACGATTCCCAGTTCACCTCCTCGTGGGCTGCTCCCATCAACAACCTTGCACTCCTCCACCAGTATTCAGCATCCCCTAGCAACATATACGTGGCATAGCTGACCTTCACTCCAGCCTGGCAGTTAATCATATCAAAGATTTTCTCCACTTCTTGGATCCATTGATCCGCCTTCTCTGAACCCTCATCCCCCTTGAACTTAGGAGGATTGTAACGACGGAAGTCTTCCAACCCTCTTGATTCTGCAGCACGGATCTCTCTTCCCCTCTTTTCAAGATCCCGTTGAGTCTTGGCAGCGGTCTGTGCAGCGACAGAAGCAGCCATGTTGTTCATAGCCTCCGCCATTTGGTCATTCCTAGCGTTGGCTCTCGGAGCGTCATTCCTTCTGGGCGGCATGGTTTCCTATAAGAACCATCATCAAGTAGAGTTTTAACACTACTTCAAATAATTCTAAACTAACGTCCGACTAACAACACACAATTAAATTGGACTTGACAACTCAAGTCACCTAAACCGACACATGATCAGATAACAACTCCTAACTTATAGGTCGACCTACAATCTATAACCAAGGTTCCACAGCTCCCAAAGAAAACTAAACCTATGCTCTGATACCACAATGTAACACCCCGTTTTTCAAAGCGAGGGTATATTTTTTTTTTTCTAAAAGTAATTAAAACGAACAAAGAATAAATCAGGAAATGCTTTTGGATAAATAATTGAGTCATTATAATTTACAAGCAGCGGAAAAGTTTCTCCAATTACAAATCCAAAACATTTCTACATAAACATCAAATGGTACATGGAACCCATTCAAAGATGATATAAAACTGATAATATTTGTATAAGTACAGTTTTCCAAAACTAAAATACTCCAAACCAAAAAGAAGGACCCCTAGTCCCTATACATCATCCTAATCTGATCATCCTACCAAAAACTATACACCCTGAGTAATCTCCACGCGCCCCGTGAGATCCTCCTAACACAACCGCAGTCAAGCATTCCCATCTCCATCCCTGTCCGTAGGGTACGAACCAGTAGGGCCGTCCTGACTCTCATCTGAGGGCAAAGCCCAGATTTCCACAATAGTGTAAAGGGTCACCAACCAGAAAATAACAGTTAACACATAGCAATTAAGTTTTTGAATGCTCAAAACAACTTTTTAACTAAGCATGCACCTTAACAGGATTTTCAATGTGCGAAAAGTTCATACATTACATTGCCAATGAAAATGAAGGTAAAATGCAGTTCTCGATCTCCTAATTAACACATGATAAAACAAAACATGGATAGATTCATGAGCAATTAATCATACAACTAAAAATGAGGATTTTCACTGAGCCAATCGATTGGGCAATCGATTGGGGTGAAGATTTTTAATGAAAACAGAATCCTGGGCTGAATTCAATCGATTGGTAAATCGATTGATTGGTTCCTGAGCCCCTGGTTTCGAGCCAATCGATTTCCTAATCGATTTGGTGAGGGATTCTTAATGAAAACAGAATCCTGGGCTGAATTCAATCGATTGGTAAATCGATTGATTGGTTCCTGAGCCCCTGACTTAAGGCCTAATCGATTGGGCAATCGATTTCGAAAGGGATTTTAAAAAGGCTGATTTACAAAATCGATTGGCTAATCGATTTTGTGAATTGGCCAAGTCCCTGTTTACCCATCCAATCGATTGGGAAATCGATTTCCCTGATCAGTTTTCCAAAAATTCATGAATTAACCTAAGTCATTCCTAATCAAGTTCACCACTTAACACTTAGCAATTTCTACGCGATTACTACGACACACAAAGGTTCGATAACCATCATACTCACACACAATACACAACACATAGCACTTAACACCTTCATCTCAGTTATCACGATAAATCAAAATTCGAATCACTCAATCATAAACTCAAATCAAACATGACTCGCGTGCCAGGCACCCTAATGCAATGCGTATATGCCAAAATGCATGGACTCGGAATTCCAAACCAAAACCCTCCTCGAAGGGCCGTAAATCATAATTGTACCGCCTATCGCAGGCCAAAGTACCAATTACCGAGGTGCCACCTATCACGGGTCAGCACGATTTACTAAAATGCGTAAATCATAAACGTACCACCTATCACGGGTCAGTACAGTTTACCGAGGTGTCACCTATCACGGGTCAACACGATTTACTAAAAGAAAAAGCGGGAATCGTAAATGTACCACCTATCACGGGTCAGTACAGTTACCATGGTGTCACCTATCACGGGTCAACACGATTTACTAAAATATAAATCGCAAACGTACAACCTATCACGGGTCCGTACAGTTTACCAAGGTGCCACCTATCACGGGTCAGCACAATTCACCAAAAATGTAAATCGTAAATGTACCACCTATCACGGGTCAGTACAGTTACCATGGTGTCACCTATCACGGGTCAACACGATTTACTAAAATGTAAATCGCAAACGTACAACCTATCACGGGTCCGTACAGTTTACCAAGGTGTCACCTATCACGGGTCGACACAATTTACCAAATGAAATGCATGAGCATACACAGACTCCATTCACAACAATCGTTAAGCAAATGCAGATATTAAAAGATTCCCCATTTTTAATACCCATTTAACTTAAACGACTTTCAAACAACATTAATTAAATAAGTCATTAAGAGATTCCCCGTTCTTAATACCGATTTAACTTAATGATTTTCAAAACAAAACGTTAAGCAAACAGTCATATTAAGAGATTCCCCATTCTTAATATACTTTTGACTTAAACGGTTTTCTCGCAAAACATTCAGTAAACGAGTCATTAAGAGATTCCCCATTCTTAATACTCATTTACCGAAACGATTTTCAAAAACGATAGTTAAGTAACCGAGACATTAAGAGATTCCCCATTCTCAACGCCCAGTTAACTTAAACATTTTCCTCAAATGCACATTAAGTAAACCGAGGTATTAAAAGATTCCCCATTTTTAATACTCGTTTAACTCTAATGGTTTTCAAATTCCACAGAAACAAATTCAAACATACTTTCACATTCAAACCATAATTCACAACAACCACACCAATTAACAAACATCAAGTTTCATTTACCCATAATCATACACAATGACATTCAAATTCATTTACCACGAAACATTCATCACTATAAACAAAACCTAACTCTTAGGGTTTTACCCGTAACGCACTAGTTTGGTTTTTCCCCAAATCGACACATTTAACCCTAACAATTTCCTTCCCACACAACTACAGATAAGTCCCTAATGCAATCTAGAAGTTTGGAAGGAGCCCTTACCTCAAAGTTAGCTTTATCGAGTGTTTCCGGTTCCGCGAGAAATTCCGGTAAAATCTCCGCTCGCAACGCCGCTTCCAAATTAGTGCACTATCACCGTAGCACGGAGGTGAGCAACTTTCCCTTCTATCTCTTCGAGAAATGAGGTTTGGATCTAGAAGAAACGGGGGGGTTTGTGTTTGGATCTCAAAAACCGTTTTTCTTCGTTTTCGACTCAAAGAGGAAGAGTGGAGTTACGAAAACCTTGGTCTAACCCTCACCCAACCTTGGGTCACTAGCTTTGAAGAAAAGGAAGCAACGAAAACGAGAAATGGAGAAGGATGGAATTTTGGTTTCACGGTTGGTTGTCTGAGGAAGGAGATGGAAAATTTGGGTTTTCCTTCCTTTCTATTTCTTTCCTTTGTTTTTCCTTTCTTCCTTTTTCCTTCCTTCCTTTATATACTATTTTCTTTTCCTTTTCCTTCCTTCTAGTTTTCCTTTCTTTTTCCCTCCAAGCAAACATATATATATAAAATAAATATAACTTAACAAATATCTCAAAATCTAGATATTTATTAAATTACCTTTTCACCCGAAACGCCTTAAATTAACCGTAAAGTAAAAATTCATGAATTAACCTAAGTCATTCCTAATCAAGTCCACAACCTAACACTTAGCAATTCCTACGCGATTACTACGACACACGAAGGTTCGATAACCATCATACTCACACACAATACACAACACATAGCACTTAACACCTTCATCTCAGTTATCACGATAAATCAAAATTCGAATCACTCAATCATAAACTCAAATCAATTATGGGTCTTACACCAAGCACCCTAATGCAATGCGTATATGCCAAAATGCATGGACTCGGAATTCCAAACCAAAACCCTCCTCGAAGGGCCGTAAATCATAATTGTACCGCCTATTGCAGGCCGAAGTACCAATTATCGAGGTGCCACCTATCACGGGTCTGCACAATTTACTAAAAAGCATAAACCATAAACGTACTGCCTATCACAGGCCCGTACCGTTTACCGAGGTGTCACATATCACGGGTCTGCACGGTTTACTAAAAAGAACGTAAATTGTAAATGTACCGCCTATCACATGTCAAAGTACTATTTACCAAGGTGCCACCTATCACGGGTCTGCACAATTTACAAAAAAGCGTAAACCGTAAACGTACTGCCTATCACGGGCCCGTACCGTTTACCGAGGTGCCACCTATCACAGGTCTGCACGATTTACAAAAACGTAAATCATAAATGTACCACCTATCAAAGGCCAAAGTACTATTTATCAAGGTGCCACCTATCACAGGTCTGCACGATTTACAAAAAGAATGAAAATGCATGAGCATATACTGACTCCATCCACAACAATCGTTAAGCAAATGCAGATATTAAAAGATTCCCCATTTTTAATACTCATTTAACTTAAACGATTTTCAAAACAAACATTAAGTAAACAGAAATATTAAGAGATTCCCCATTCTTAATACTCATTTAACTTAAACGATTTTCAAAACAAACATTAAGTAAACAGAAATATTAAGAGATTCCCCATTCTTAATACTCATTTAACTTAAACGATTTTCAAAACAAACATTAAGTAAACAGAAATATTAAGAGATTCCCCATTCTTAATACTCATTTAACTTAAACGATTTTCAAAACAAACATTAAGTAAACAGAAATATTAAGAGATTCCCCATTCTTAATACTCATTTAACTTAAACGATTTTCAAAACAAACATTAAGTAAACAGAAATATTAAGAGATTCCACATTCTTAATACTCTTTTAACTTAACGATTTCCAAAACAAACATTAAGTAAACAAGACATTAAGAGATTCCCCATTCTTAATACTCATTTAACTTAAACGATTTTCAAAACAAACATTAAGTAAACAAGACATTAAGAGATTATCCATTCTTAATACTCTTTTAACTTAACGATTTCCAAAACGAACATTAAGTAAACAAGACATTAAGAGATTCCCCATTCTTAATACTCATTTAACCCTAATGGTTTTCAAATTCCACACAACACAACTCAAACATATTATCAAAACCAAATCACAATTCACACCAATTCACGTCTCGAATTTCATAAGCATCAATTATGAACACGTCAAACACAATTAACACAAATCATCACAACATACCACTCAAACACATCAAATTTCATTTACTCAAAATCATACACAAATGAGTTAAAGTCATTTTCCACTAAACATTCATCAATAACACCAAAACCTAACTCTAAGATTTTACCCATAAAGCCTTAGATTCATTTTTCCCCAGGTCAACACTCTAACCCTAACAAAATTCTTTTTCACACAATCACAGATAAGTCCCTAAATGCAAACTAAAAGTTTGGAAGGAGCCCTTACCTTCACGTTAGCTTTAACATGCGATTAAGGTACCGCGAGTAAATCCGGTAAAATCTCTGCTCACAACGTCGCTTCCAAAGTTGGTTCCCTAGCACCGTAGCGTGGTAGTGAGCAACTTTCCTTTCTATCTCTTTGCGAAACGAAGCTTAGATCTGTTGTAAAATATGACCTCTATTGTCTAAAAAAGTATATGACAGTTTTTAAAAAATTCAACAAGATTGATAATCAATTTAACAAAAGAACACTTTTATTAAACTAATGATCAATCACGGTCCCAAGGAATTGTTTCTAAGCGAAGGTTCACACTTACATGTGTTGCCTAATTACTAGTCCAGAAAATACAATAATAGTTCTACAGATTAATCAAGATACATGCATGTCAATTTAACCATTCAAGCGATATCAATGAAAACAAAATACGTCTAGCATGCAATCAAGATTAATCATACAATCATACAATGCAAGATGAAAATAAAGAGTAAGGGATAGAGAGTAGTGCACCGCGATTTTATACTGGTTCAGTCGTCAATCTGACGACCTACGCCCAGTCCCGAAATTAAACGATTTCGGCCTTTTTCAATAGAATCTTCTAGAGTGTTTTACAGATGTTCCAGCGCTCTCGGCCTATCAATCTTAAAACTCTCTCTCTATTCTATTTCGCGACCACTGTATCCCAGAGTTTCTCTACAAACTCTTCCAAGATCACAGTAAAGCTTCTTCTTGATGAGCCCTCTCAACAATGAAGATAGCTACCAGTTTCACTATTGGATTTTTCACAGTTCTTTCTTTACAAAATCTTTGTTACAAAAAATATACAAGATGTACAGAATTTGTCTCGATCACTTTGAATGAATCTCACAAAAGAAGTTGTTTGTCCATTTGAGTGTTTGTGAGATTTTTCTCTTTTTCTCTCAAGAAGTCTTTTTCAGCTATCTATTGATTATGAATAATCGTTGGTTCTGGGTCTGAAAAAGCAATATCAAAGGTTAATCAAATGTGAGAGAAAGTTGTTCAAAGTGTTATCAAAAGTTATATGAGAAAGTGATTGAAAACTGTTTATATAGTTTCTGAAAAAACAACATATAAATCGATTTCCCAATCGATTCATTAATGTAATAAAACATGCTTAATCGATTTCCCAATCGATTATCGCAAGTCTTGTTTTTCTTGAATCTTGAAACTACATAAACTAATCGATTACCCAATCGAATATTTTAATACACTTTTCAGAAAATTATGTGTAGTTTATATTTGAATCGATTGCATAATCGATTTCAGGTGTTTTGTTCCAACAACGAGATCAAAACCAATCGATACATTAATACACATAATCGATTTGGCTTGTAACTTAAATTTTTGTTTTAATCGATTTGTCAATCGATTTGGGTTAAAACAGGGATTCAGTTTATTTCAAGTAAATCAATGTGCCAATCGATTAAGTATTATGTTTCTGAAAAGAGTGATTTTACCAGTTGGTTTAGTTCAATTGATTGCCTAATCGATTGATACCAAACTTGTTGCAATTGAATTTATCACAATGGATTGTCCAATCGATTGTGTTTGTCACATACCATGTTCCTTATGAAATCTAATTTACGCAATCGATTTGCCAATCGATTAAGTATTATGTTTCTGAAAAGAGTGATTTTACCAGTTGGTTTAGTTCAATTGATTGCCTAATCGATTGATACCAAACTTGTTGCAATTGAATTTATCACAATGGATTGTCCAATCGATTGTGTTTGTCACATACCATGTTCCTTATGAAATCTTATTTACGCAATCGATTTGCCAATCGATTAGCTTGTTAAATGGCTTGGCCCTGTGACTTGCACAATCGATTTGTCAATCGATTTATCAATCAGCTTTAGTCTTTGTGATTTGAACAATCGATGTGCCAATCGATTAGCGTGCTAAAAGGCTTGCCTCTGACTTGCACAGTTTTTATCAATGATTGTGCCAGTCGATTGCCTAATCGATTGTTTAACCACAGACTAAACATTTTCATACAACCCTTTTACAGAATCGATTGCCTAATCGATTTACTTAGTAGATTTTCCAACTTTTGTTGATTCCTTGAGCTCCAAGCGATTGTCTCAAGTATGTAGGGTTGAATTGTTGTTCCTGAAATCTTACTCAGTTAAAATATTAGATTTATCACATGATGTATGAATATTGTATGTTTGTTAATTATGTCAAAATTAGGATTAAGAGGACTTAGATGACTTAAGTCCAACAATCTCCCCCTTTTTGCATAAGTGAAAAGCATACAATTTTAACTTGAGTTTAGCATTTCAAGGAATTTACCAATATAGGTACCAGTGACAGAGCATCATATTAGAGCATAAGTACCAATACTATTTACCAATATCAGAGTAATTTAAGTAGTCATCAGAGCAGCAATTTGCAGCAGCAGTAGTAGCAGGTATAGCAGGTAAAAGTTACCACAAGTTATAAAACACAAGTTTATAAATTCTCTCCCCCTTTGTCAGGTAAAGCAAAAATCAGTAAAAGGAGAGAGCAGCAAAACGAATTTTCTCCCCCTATGTCAGTAAACATAAGCACTGAAGATAATTATGGTGTCAAAGCAAACATATAATAGGGTAGCAGAGCAAAAACATATGCAGATTAAACAGATTATGGCAACATAGATCAAAGAACAATTGAATAAATGTGTTCATATGTCATATATTGAAGAAAAATAGTACAACATTAACAAGACATTACATCACAACAAAGAACCTAAAAACCTAATCACCTAAATTATGTTGTTCCTCACTATTAGCTAAGGGAGAGGTAGAGACCGCTGTATTACCCTCAGCAGGTGTCTCCTCAACGTGAGGTTCAGAACTATCTAGGGTAGTGGGATTTTGTTCCTCTGTTGCTTGCCGGCCGATATCCGCAATATCTTCAAAAGATAGCTTTGCCTAAATGAACTTGTATTGCATCAACATTCTGAACAACTGAGTTTAGAGATGCCTGGAGTGTCTTCAAGGCATCTTCCATTTGACTCTTGCATCTTTGCGTTGTGAGTCGCCTGAGCTTCCATAAACTCGAGCAGCTTTGCTATGAACTCGGGAGGGGCTGCGACTGGCTCAGCAGCTTGTTGTGTAGGAGGCTGAACTGGTTTAGCATTTGGTAGGGGCCTTATCCAGATACCATTCACCCTTTTCAATTGCATTTGATTGACAATTGATTCACCAAAAACAAGGATGGTTTTTGAAGATTCTTCATCAACAAGTGACACTTTGAAATGTTTTAGAATCTTGGTGATTAACTGGGGATAGGGCAGCACCAGCTTGCTTTGCGATGCTTCCATCATGTGCTCCAGCACTATCCATGTCCAGCTCATCTTGAGCTCTTTGGACAGTCCCCACAACAGCAATATGTCCAGCTTCTGGACGACGGCATGGTTTCCGGATCTAGGCACCAGCATCCTGGTTAAAGTGTACATAAGCATCCGATGATGGACCTTCATTTGACCAATCGGCAGCGAAATAGTTTCGACAAAGCCTTCGACCATCAGGTCCTTCACAGCAGTGTGCCTATCAAAAGAAGCTTCACATCCTTCATTTGCAGCTTCAGCCTCAGAACTGCCATCAATTGATTTCCCATGGAAGGGCAGTCCTGACAGATTTGAGAAATCTTCAAAAGACAAGGAGATCCTCTTGCCTTTGACTTCAGCCTTGAAGCCATTGTCAGTGAGCTTGAAGGTGGAATAAAATGCTCTTATTAACTTCGGATAAGTGTCAAGTGAGGAGGAGAGGAAGTTTTCAAGACCATGAAACCTCAAATGGTATTGAAAGGTAAATCCATCTGAATCAAAATAGGAGAAATCCAGAGTTCTAGCCTCATGGATTTTTCTTTTTAGAAAATCAGGTGGGATAACAAATTCTGCAGCTTTATCTTTGGATGAAGGAGCTTTCTTTGGAGGAGGAGAAGAAACTGTTTTCTTCTTTTTCTGAGTAACCTCCTTCATAGCATCAGCCATGAGATTTTCAGTAGGGGGCTCCTTTCGTTTCTTTGATTTTCCTTGATCAATAGCAGCAGCTTTGCCTTTGTCATTGGCAAGTATTTTGTGGGTAGGAATTGGAACCCGTTTTAACATGGTTATTAACTTCGGATAAGTGTCAAGTGAGGAGGAGAGGAAGTTTTCAAGACCATGAAACCTCAAATGGTATTGAAAGGTAAATCCATCTGAATCAAAATAGGAGAAATCCAGAGTTCTAGCCTCATGGATTTTTCTTTTTAGAAAATCAGGTGGGATAACAAATTCTGCAGCTTTATCTTTGGATGAAGGAGCTTTCTTTGGAGGAGGAGAAGAAACTGTTTTCTTCTTTTTCTGAGTAACCTCCTTCATAGCATCAGCCATGAGATTTTCAGTAGGGGGCTCCTTTCGTTTCTTTGATTTTCCTTGATCAATAGCAGCAGCTTTGCCTTTGTCATTGGCAAGTATTTTGTGGGTAGGAATTGGAACCCGTTTTAACATGGTTGGTGGGGGAGAAGGGGTTCGCCCACTAGAAGATGAAGATGGTGATGGAGTTCTGGGTTGGGTCTGTTTAACACGAGCCATTGTAGTAGAGATTATGTGTTTGAATGCAGAGATAAAACAGTGATGGTTGGAAAAAAACAGAGTATTGAGAAATTGCAGAGAGATTAGAGAAATTCTGGAAAAAGTTGAGAAGAAATCGATTGATAACTGTTCCTTTTTAAACCTTCAGACGCGCCAATCGATGTCCAAATCGACTATGTTACCGTTGCTGGGGAATCACAATCGATTTAGTAATTATTGCATCTAACGGCTAGTAAAAGTAGTCCACAACGGTCATAATGTGAATCGATTCCCAAATTGATGTCCTTTATTTACCCAATCGATGTCCCAATCGATTTCTTTAAAGTGGAGAATTTGAAATATTGAACTAGTCGATTTCCAAATCGACGCTCGGGCTAGAGTCTGGAAAAAAATTTCAATTTTGAAGTCTGGGGCCAACGAAATCGATTATGCAATCGATTCTTTAAACTATATACCAAGCTGGCAATCGATTACCCAATCGATTGGCATGGGGAAATTTCAAGCACCAGAAGCTTCCTGTGAATTGGTACAAAGATCAGATCTCACTAGGATCTATGATCCCTAGTTTCATCCTAATATGAAGGAAGCTTTCTTTGGGCAAAGCTTTGGTAAAGATGTCAGCCAGCTGATCAGCTGTATTGACATATTCAAGCTTAATGATCCCATTTTGAAAGTGGTCCCTTATAAAGTGATGCCTTATCTCTATGTGCTTGGTTCTAGAATGCATCACTGGATTCTTAGTAATGCTTATTGCACTTGTGTTATCACACAATATAGGTACAATCCCTAAATCAACACCAAAATCAGATAGGTGTTGTTTCATCCAAAGAATCTGTGCACAACAGCTCCCAGCTGCAATGTACTCAGCTTCAGCTGTTGATAGTGCAATACTGGTTTGTTTCTTGCTAAACCAAGACACAAGGGAGTTTCCTAGTAAGTGACAAGTACCAGAAGTACTTTTCATATCTAGTTTGCATCCGGCAAAATCTGAATCTGAGTAACCAACTAAAGTGCAGGTTGATCCCTTAGAATACCACAAGCCTAGACTCTTTGTCCCTTCTAGATATCTGAATATCCTCTCTA
>NC_021167.2:27519649-27524501 GCF_000331145.2 Cicer arietinum
CAAAATCTGAATCTGAATACCCAACTAAAGTGTAGGTTGATCCCTTAGGATACCACAAGCCTAGACTCTTAGTCCCTACTAGATATCTGAATATCCTCTTTACTGCACTAAGGTGAGACTCTTTTGGATTGGATTGGTATCTTGCACACATGCAGACACTGAACATGATGTCAGGCCTGCTTGTTGTAAGATATAGCAAGGATCCTATCATTCCCCTAAACCTTGTAACATCTACAGGTTTACCTTTCTCATCTCTATCTAAGTAATTTCCTTGACTCATGGGAGTATCAATGGACTTAAAGTTATTAAAACTGAATTTCTTTATCAAATCATTACAATATTTAGTTTGACTAATGAAAATGCCTTACTTGCTTTGGTTAATTTGAAATCCCAAGAAGTAAGATAGTTCACCCATCATTGACATTTCAAATTTACCTTTCATTAAGTTTTCAAAATCTTTGCACAATTTATTGTTTGTAGATCCAAAGATTATGTCATCAACATAGACTTGGACCAGCAAGATGTCATTTCCATTTGTCTTTATGAAAAGTGTCTTGTCAACATTTCCTCTTATAAAATTTTGTTGAATGAGGAAATTGATGAGCTTCTCATACCAAGCTTTTGGAGCTTGTTTCAACCCATAAATGGCTTTTGATAGCTTGTAGACATGATTAGGAAAATCAGGATTTTCAAAACCAGGTGTTTGGCTAACAAAAACTTCCTCTTGGAGATCACCATTGAGAAAGGCACTTTTCACATCCATTTGAAAAAGTTTAAAGTCCATGATGCATGCATAAGCAAGTAGGATTCTAATGGCTTCTAACCTAGCTACAGGGGCATAGGTTTCATCAAAATCTATTCCTTCCTCCTGACTGTAACCCTTAGCTACTAGCCTAGCTTTGTTCCTGGTTATGACTCCATTTTCATCTAGTTTGTTCCTAAACACACATCTTGTTCCTATGATGTGCTTACCTTCTGGTTTAGGAACTAGGCTCCACACCTTGTTTCTCTCGAACTGGTTTAACTTCTCTTGCATAGCAAGTATCCACTCACTATCTAATAGAGCTTCCTTAATGTTTTTGGGTTCAATTTGAGATACAAAGGCTGTAAAGTTGCAGAACTGTCTAAGGTTCTTCCTAGTTGCAACTCCTTTAGAGATATCCCCTATAATGTTATATATGGGGTGATTCTTGTTGAACTTCCATTCCCTAGGCAGGTCAGCAGTCCTTATTAGTTCTATACAGTCAGTACTAGTTGGAGGTACAGTTTCAGTTGGTTCTAAAACTTCAGATTCTACAACTTCATCCAAAGAGTCATCAACCATAGGAGGAGTGTTGTTCAAGTTTTCTGCAAATAATTCATCAAACTTTACATGAACTGACTCTTCTATGGTTTTTGTTCTTTTGTTGTAGATTCTATAGGCCTTACTGGTTTGAGAGTATCCTATAAAAATACCTTCATCTGCCTTAGGGTCAAACTTTCCTAGATGTTATTTGCCATTGTTTAAAACAAAGCACTTACAACCAAAGACTCTAAAGTAGGAAATGTTTGGTTTTCTACCCTTGTACAACTCATAGGGAGTTTTTCTAAGCAGGGGCCTAATGAGAACTCTATTGACAACATGTGTGGCTGTACTAATTGCATCTGCCCAAAAGTACTTAGGAAGGTTCGAGTCCTTAAGCATAGTCCTAGCTAACTCCTCTAAAGACCTATTCTTCCTCTCTACAACTCCATTTTGTTGTGGAGTTCTAGGGGCTGAGTATATGTGTTGTATTCCATTTTGTTCACAGTAGGTTTGAAAGGAATCATTTTGGAATTCACCATGATCACTTTTGATGGATATAATTTTCTGGTTATTCTCATTTTGAACCAAAATAGCAAATTTCTTAAAAGTTGAGAAGGACCAAAAAGGTCCATATGTACTAACTGCAAAACCCTATTGGTTTTGACCATATCTATTGGGGGAAAAGAAGTTTTAACTAGCTTACTTCTCTCACAGGAATCACAAAGCATATCCTTAGTAAATTTCCTGTTAGGGAGTCCTATAACTAACTGTTTACTAACCAGTCTATTTAGATGATCTATATGAATATGCGCTATACGTTTATGCCATAACCAAGTCTCATCTGAATTAGATAACAAACAGCATATAGTACTAGGCAAAGAATTGAAATCTAACATATAAATGTTATTAATTCTATCACCAACTAACTTTATACCTTTGTCATCTTTATGCTCAATTATATAAGATTGTGATGAAAAACTTACCTGGAAGCCTTTATCACATAGTTGGCTTATACTTAGCAGATTGTGTTTTAGCCCTTCTACGTACAAGACATTTTTGATTACAGCAGTTGACTCATTGTTTATGTCACCAACACCAATTATCTTTCCTTTATTGTTGTCACCATATTTGACAAAACCTCCTTCCTTTAATGTTAAAGACAAGAATTTAGACTTGTCTCTTGTCATGTGCTTTGAGCATCCGCTATCTAGGTACCAAGAATGCCTATTGGATGTCAAGCACACCGGCAACACACAATCAAAATTTGATTTTAGGTCCCCAATTTAAATTGGGTCCTGGGAGGTCAGTTTCAAAAATTTGGGTCTTTGCTATCCAAATCTGTTTCCATCCTCTATTGGCTAGTTTTTTCAGTTTGCAATTAGAAACAAAATGTCCCTTTCTGCAACAGAAATGACATGAACCAACAAAGGATGAATGTTGATTTGATTTAGTAAAGATGTCATACATATTCCTTGATTTAACTGATTTTTGACTATGTTTGACATTTCTGTTTTGCATATAACCAATACCGCATCTAGTGTTATTCCTTTTAACATGCATATTTGGTTTATATCCTAGACCAGATTTTTCATTAACATGTCTCTGGTTACTAAGTATGACATTTAGTTTATCTTTACTACTAGTAAACTTCAATAAATCAGACTTTAATGATGCAACATTTTTTTCAAGTTCAATGCATCTTGCAGATTTGTCATGTGAATCCTTTTTCAGTTGTTCATACAAGTCCTCAATTTCCTTATGATCATTTTTCATTTGTTCACAGATCATACATTGTTTTTCAAGCATTTTCTTTGTACTCATTAATTGTTTAATAGAATTCACATACTCATCATGCAGTTCATTGAATGCTTCATGCAGTTCATCATAAGAGGGATTAGATTGAGAATTTACCTCACTTTCAAATTCTGAGTCTGTGTTTGCCATAAGACATAGATTTGCTTCTTCTTCTTCTGAAGAGGCAGAGGATTCTTCGTTGTCATTCCATGCAACATAAGCTTTTCTGATTTTGGGAGCTGGTTCCTTGCCTTTAGTCTTTGCAGTTCTATTTTTGTTTTGCAACTTGTAACACTCAGACTTAATATGTCATGTTTTACCACACTCATAACAGGTGATTGTCTTGCTGTCACTAGTCTTAGAACTTGATGGCTTTCTAAACTTGTTGTCTTTCTTTTTCAGAAATTTTTTAAACTTTTTGACAAGTAAACCAATCTCAGGCTCTTCGTCATTCTCAATGTTTGACTCATCTGAGCAACTTTCTTGTTTAGACTTTGATTGGTGTGTTTGGGCTTTCAAAGACAGTCATTTTCTTTTCCTGTTAAATTGTTCTGACTCATCTAATCTGTGCAATTCCATCTCATGCTCCCTGAGCTTTCCAAACAGTGTTGCAATAGTCATGGTTGCAATATCCTTTGATTCAGCAATGGCAGTTATCTTGGGCTGCCATTCTCTTGTTAAACACCTCATGACTTTTCCTATTTGCTGCTCATTATCCATAACTTTTCCTAGAGCATGTAGGTTGTTGATGATGTGAGTGAACCTTGTTTGCAGGTCATTAATGGATTCATCTGTCTTCATGCTAAACAATTTGTATTCATGCATGAGTGTATTAACTCGAGCTCTTTTCACATCAGTAGTTCCTTCATGTGTCTGTTGAAGAGTGTCCCACATCTCTTTGGCAGTCTTGCAGTTTGAGACCCTGAAAAATTCATCAGCTGATAATGCAGAGGTTATTATGTTCTTAGCCTTAGCATTATATCCTACTTTCTTCTTATCATCCTCAGACCAGTCAGATCTGGGTTTAGGGATTAGTGAATCACCAGTCCCAGCTATTTTAGGTATGAAGGGTCCATTTTCTACAGCATCTAGAATATCAATACCACTAGCTTCTAGAAATATTAACATCCTATGTTTCCAATACATGTATGCGGCTCCATTGAAGGCAGGGGGCCTAGCAAGTGAAGCACCTTCTCCTAGAATTTCAACTGAGGCCATGTTCTTTTTATGAGAATTACTCTAAAAAAAAGTAGGCTCTTGATGCCAATTGTTGTAAAATATGACCTCTATTGTCTAAAAAAGTATATGACAGTTTTTAAAAAATTCAACAAGATTGATAATCAATTTAACAAAAGAACACTTTTATTAAACTAATGATCAATCACGGTCCCAAGGAATTGTTTCTAAGCGAAGGTTCACACTTACATGTATTGACTAATTACTAGTCCAGAAAATACAGTAATAGTTCTACAGATTAATCAAGATACATGCATGTCAATTTAACCATTCAAGCGATATCAATGAAAACAGAATACGTCTAGCATGCAATCAAGATTAATCATACAATCATACAATGCAAGATGGAAATAAAGAGTAGGGGATAGAGAGTAGTGCACCGCGATTTTATACTGGTTCAGTCGTCAATCTGACGACCTACGTCCAGTCCCGAAATTAAACGATTTCGGCCTTTTTCAATAGAATCTTCTAGAGTGTTTTACAGATGTTCCAGCGCTCTCGGCCTATCAATCTTAAAACTCTCTCTCTATTCTATTT
>NC_021167.2:27525154-27556680 GCF_000331145.2 Cicer arietinum
ATCGATTTCTTAAATGGTTTTGAAAAACATATTATAAAATCGATTATGTCAAATTAGCGAAGTCCCCGTAACTCATCCAATCGATTGGGAAATCGATTTCCCTGCTTATCCTTCCAAAAATACATAAACTAATCCAATCACATTCACACACAACTCCAAATCTTAACATTTAGAAATTCCCACACAATCACCACGACAAATTGGGTTTCGAAATAGTTTACAATCAGTCACACTTACACACAAAATCAATATATAACCCTTAATCATAACTTGATTCAAACACGACTCGTGTGCCAAGCACCCTAATGCAATGCGTATATGCCAAAATGCATGGACTCGGAATTCCAAACCAAAACCCTCCTCGAAGGGCCGTAAATCATAATTGTACCGCCTATCGCAGGCCAAAGTACCAATTACCGAGGTGCCACCTATCACGGGTCTGCACGGTTTACAAAAACGTAAATCATAAATGTATCGCCTATCACAGGTCAAAGTACTATTTATCAAGGTGCCACCTATCACGGGTCTGCATGATTTACAAAAAGAATGAAAATGCATGAGCATATACTGACTCCATCCACAACAATCGTTAAGCAAATGCAGATATTAAAAGATTCCCCATTTTTAATACTCATTTAACTTAAACGATTTTCAAAACAAACATTAAGTAAACAGAAATATTAAGAGATTCCCCATTCGTAATACTCTTTTAACTTAAACGATTTTCAAAACAAACATTAAGTAAACAGAAATATTAAGAGATTCCCCATTCGTAATACTCTTTTAACTTAAACGATTTTCAAAACAAACATTAAGTAAACATAAATATTAAGAGATTCCCCATTCGTAATACTCTTTTAACTTAAACGATTTCCAAAACGAACATTAAGTAAACAAGGCATTAAGAGATTTCTCATTCTTAATACTCATTTAACTTAAACGATTTTCAAAACAAACATTAAGTAAACAGAAATATTAAGAGATTCCCCATTCTTAATACTCTTTTAACTTAACGATTTCCAAAACGAACATTAAGTAAACAAGACATTAAGAGATTCCTCATTCTTAATACTCATTTAACTTAAACGATTTTCAAAACAAACATTAAGTAAACAACACATTAAGAGATTCCCCATTCTTAATACTCTTTTAACTTAACGATTTCCAAAATGAACATTAAGTAAACAAGACATTAAGAGATTCCCTATTCTTAATACTCATTTAACCCTAATGGTTTTCAAATTCCACACAACACAACTCAAACATATTATCAAAATCAAATCACAATTCACACCAATTCACGTCTCGAATTTCATAAGCATCAATTATGAACACGTCAAACACGATTAACACAAATCATCACAACATACCACTCAAACACATCAAATTTCATTTACTCAAAATCAGAAACATTCATCAATATAACCAAAACCTAACTCTAAGATTTTACCCATAAAGCCTTAGATTCATTTTTCCCCAGGTCAACACTCTAACCCTAACAAAATTCTTTTCCACACAATCACAGATAAGTCCCTAAATGCAAAATAAAAGTTTGGAAGGAGCCCTTACCTTCACGTTAGCTTTAACGTGCGATTACGGTACCGCGAGTAAATCCGGTAAAATCTCCGCTCGCAATGTCGCTTCCAAAGTTGGTTCCGTAGCAACGTAGCGTGGTAGTGAGCAATTTTCCATTTTATCTTTTCGCGAAACGAAGCTTAGATCTAGATGAAACGTGGGAGATTGTGTTTGACGGTTTTGAAATCCCTAACACCGTTTTCGAATCCGAGAAGAAGAAAGAGGACATAGGGAAGAAGTCAAGCAGCAGGGGAATGTTTTCCTTTCACTCACACTTGGTTTTCTTGAAGCCAAAACAAGAAAAAGAAGGAGAAGGGAAGGGTTCGTGCAAAGGGGAGGATGCATTTCTCGTTTTCTCTGTTTACGTTCTCTGCCTTTCCTTTTCTAGCTTCCTACATATATATTACATTCTATTTATATACATATATATTACTTACTATATACATATATATTACTTATAATATATATTCATATATATATATATATATATATATATATATTATGATTAAAACTAAACCAATAAATATCTGACAACTCTCACATCCATCACTTCACTCTCATCTCAAACTATTTTGATAAAAATCTCTACTCTCGTCGCAACTCAATTGACAGATACAATTTTCAGCAACCTGAGATATTTTGAACAAAACTGCCCAGAATTATATTCTTCGTAACCTAAATAAATTATTCTTCGGCAAATAATTTTAATCCAATTTTCAAAAATGTATTTTCGGCCTTTAACTCACTAAATACCGAAAACTGGGCTAAAAGTCTAAGGAATTCTACACAAAATACCCTAAAATTGTATAATTTAGGATTTGAAATTAAGGGTCTTACAATTGTCAACATTCTGAAACAAACAAACAATCTGATAAAAGATAATAGAGATTTACATACAATAGGTGAAAGAAATTACCATTCACCCATATATGATTAATGAAACTAACTCACATATTCATTAATGAGTTATACAATAAACTAAATCAATAAAACAAATTTGAGAAAAATACATGACTTAGCAGTTAATCAAGCAAATTTGATAAGGTATTCATTACATATGTTTTTTTTCCCTTGAAATTGTGAAGGTTCATGAAGGAAACATTGCGAAGATAGTTTGGGTTCCGCCAAAGTATGGTGATGCAGTTGCATGTATTTCCTCTGATGGAATTGTTTCATTATTGGAAGAGATTGTCGAAGGTATCATTGATTCATTTTCTTGTCTTGTTTTATGGCATGTTTAACATTTTCTTCATTAACATTTCAGTTTCACATCTTTTCATAGGTTTTATTATTCAGTCAATGCTGAAAAGCCTATTTTTTTTTTCTCTCTGTACATTTATAAATTGTTTATATAGATTCACTACCTCTTCTGTGGAAAATTTGCAAAACCTTTGGAAGCAATGGTAGCAAAGTTCTTGATGTTCAATTTGGAATCTCTTCTACTCGTTTGGAAATGGTTACTTTTAGATGTTTTTGTAAGGAAAACTGAATTTCAAGTGACCATTAGTAATAACAGATCTTTGATTCATTAACCAACTAGTTGGGGTCAAGTGGTTAATGAATTTTACCTAAGGTCAAGTCGATCAGGAGTATCCAATTTCGAACCTTGGCTGAAATAATTGGCCAAACTTTACTTAGTTCCTAGCCAAACAAACTTCAAATTACCAAAGCCATTTTTTTCCCTAAAAACTGAAGGGTTATGACAAAAAAAATATATTTGATTAATCATAACATTTTTCATCTATTTTCTCGACTCCATTCTGTGTACATGTTTTTCACTTGAAATCCTGTAATAAGAATGCTTAAAAGTATATACTATTGGTGATTTACACTTATTTGCATTTTTATGAAACACCAAAGGTTGCTGCATATTCACATGGTCATGTGAGAGTTTTTGAGCTCTTGGATCCTTTGGAACTAGGAAATTGGAAGCTTCAGATGAAACTAGCTTTTTCTACCTTCTCTGAGTCATGAAATGTGATACTTAATTTCTTACAATAAACCAACATTTTTTATTTTATTTTTATTCTGTTCTTTCTTTGTAGGCTGAATTTCAAAATGTTATTGAATCAGTATCTTCATTTGGAAAGGCTGTGTGCCTCTCTGCGTCCATATCTTTGAATCCGCAAAAGGGCCATGAATCCCGCTTCATTGTAGGTTTCAATTCAAATACACCAGAGCTTAATTCTTCCAAGGTAACTCTAGTCCAAATTTTTGCGTCTATTATTTCATTTTGATTTGAGCTGTATTATTTTAAACTTCCATGGTATGGTTATTGTACCTTTTTATTTGTGCAGGTATGGGAGGTAATCAAGCAAATTAGATAAGGTATTCAAACTACAAACACAATATCAAAGCAAAATTTAAGGTATTAAAATGGCTTATTTCTGATAAAGTATTCATTACATATGTCTTTTTCTATTTACACTTGAAATATTTTAAATGACTAATAATTTATCTTTAATTATTTAGGAGGCTGACATATCTATGAAAGTTGACGTTACACTCAAAAAATCTGAATCTCAACTAGATTATATTCAACAATTGTTGTTAAAGTCGATGAGTATATCATTGTCTATGGAGCTAAAATTGGAACATGAGACAAGTGAAGTGTTTGTTATTGGACAAAGCGATATAGTGGAGTTGTGTATGGGTAATCGAGAGTTGTGCATCACTATTATATAAATATGGTTGACGTAAGTACATTTAATTTGTAAAATTAGTAAAAAAATTGATTTCATTTATAACAAATAGTTTTTTTAATTTATTTATTTCAATATCTTAGATATATGCATCGCCTTTGTATTGACTTGGCAGTAGTGACGTGTATGGATTCATTGATCCATGTTTCATCCAGAGTAAATATGATTCTATTGGGGCTCAAAAATACATACAAAATAAGTTGTAGCACGATCAAAAATAGTGCTATCTGTTACCTTATCTCAACAAGTAAGTAAAATTTTATTATAATTTATCCATTATAAGTGTATAACATAAATGTACTAGTACAATTATAAGTGTCTAGTACAATTTTAATGAGAATTTTATTTTTGTAGAGCTTTGGGTGAATATAATAAGTTGCGAAGATTAAGAAAGAATAAGCTCACACGGAGCATTCCCACTATAAGTTGTTTAGATTATATATATAGAATTTCAATTATAATTTATATGTCTCTATCCATATAATATTTATTCACTATAATTTACATATGATATTCAATTTTAGTGACAAAGACAACCTAAAGGTTGTGAGTGTGATTACTATATTATGATACATATGTTGAACATTGTATCTAGTAGTCTTGTTGATTCATGGATGCGGGTATGTGATAGATTTTTTCAAAGTTAGTATTAATTAACTACTTATGATTTTTATGGTCACATGATTTAGATAATCTTGTTATTTCAATATTTATAATTAAGATATTTGGAGACTCAACCATTCGAAGATGATGAAATGATAAATGCCCGACAACATTGTACAAACTTGATTCTTGAACTAATAGAAAATGTTTGAAGCACTTGTATCATTTTAGTTACTTAGACTGTTAATAGAAGATAATGGTTTTTTTTTTAACAAGTAGTGAACATTATGTAGCTTTAAATTTGATAACTTTGATTTTATAAAAAAGTTATGATTCATTGTAATTGATTTTTAAATGTAAAGCTTCTTATGAAGTTTTGTGTTTTATGGTTGAATGAGAAATTAAAAAGTTAAAAATTAAAAAATTAATTATTTAAATCATTGACTCATCGATCAAATAAATAATTTTGAATATAACTTGTTATATTGGTTCAAATTTAACCGATGTAATAAATCATTTTTGAATTTGACTTATTATATTTGTTCAAATTTAACCGATCTAATAAATCATTTTTGAATTTGACTTGTTACATCTATCATTTTAACTGATTTAATAATTAACTATTTATTACAACGTTTGATGTTAGATCGGACAAATACCTGATCTAACAAGTACATAAGAACCGATCTAACAAGATTTTATTGCACTAGAAGTACATAATAACTATTTATCCTAGAAGTTGTTTTACCAACAAGCTTATGAGCTCCTAAAAAGTTGTTTTACCAAAAAGCATTTGGGTCCCCTTTAAACGTTTCAATTGATTTGTAATACTAATTATTAATATTAATTATATCATTTCATTTGATTTGTAATACTAATTATTAATATTGATTATATCTTTTTAATTTGTCGATGTTGCAGTTTAAATAATTTTTATAAAACAAGATCGCACATTCAAGTGTAGCATTAAGTATACTACTAGTATATATTAGAGCTCGAAACAAATTTGAGTTGATACTAATTTAGTAAATGAATTAAACAATTTTATTCGTGTATAACATGTGTTATTTCTATATTGTTTTGTCCCGTTAATTTCTCAGTTGAATTCTAGGAGATTTTTGTCTTAGGCGATTAAATCTTTGAAGAATGTGTTTTCAGATTATTCATGCACGTGACTAGTTTTTGAGTCATGATTGATGTCACATAATAAGTTTATGATCATTATGATCGGTGATAACAGAAGAGCTAGCGGTGACTGGGATCGTTCATGACTTGCATAATTGGTTGACATTATTTGTGACACTAGAGTGGGGGGACAACATTTTCCAACTGAAGCTACATTATACAACCATATTTTTTAACTTTTATAATTTCTTTTTTTTTTAACAAGACTAACGTTTTTCTATTGCATTAATATATATTATTTATGTTGTGCCAAAAAAAACATTCATCTCTCTTTTCTCTTTTGCTCTTTTTTTTTTCTTTTGACAATGGTAGTTACTATTATGTGAGAAGTTAGAAAAGAAAATATATAAAAGTATTTTTAATAGAAAAATAAAGTACACTAAATTTCTATGTCCCCTTTACTATAGGTATAGTTTAAATGATTTTACACAAAAAAAAAAAAAAAAAAAAAAAAAAAAAAAAAATTAGCTCTAATAATTTTATTTTTGCCGACAAAATTGGATTACAACACTTCCCTAACACAACTTTCTTGCATGCAATATGCTCCTATATTTTTCACAACATCATATTTTGATGGAAGCATACATTTGCATAAAAATTTATAAGCTTAATTGCATTTTTTTATCCCCTTATTTTAACATATACACACAAATAGTTCTCTAATTTTAAAATTAAACTTTTTAGTCATTTATTTTTACTTTTGGACACCAAATCATATTTTTTATCCTAAAAATATTAACTTTTAATCCAAAAAAGAGTAATTTTATATTCTTAATTTTGTCTTCAAATTTAAGCATTAATTATATTTTAATATTATATTGTGCATAACTATTATATTGTTGATGATCTCTTTCATCATAAAATTAATTGTAGCCTACTTGTATAATTTCTCAGCTATAGTATCTAATAAGTTTTAATTGTAAAATCACCTACATAATTTCATGTTGGATTCTAACATGAATATAAACTTTGAGAAAATATTAGTGTATTAAAAAACATGAAGTACTAATAGTTGTATGTCTTTGGCGGGTGTATAAAATATCTACAATTATAACATTTTATATCCTGGGCTTTTCTGATTGTAAAAAAGACTTTAAGTTTTTTATGTTGGGTTTTAATCAATTGGACATATATCCGAGTTTAGAGTAAAATGAAATCTTTAATTGATTTGGTATGAATTGAGGGTCATTTGTCCTGTCTGTAATTAAAATATATATTTTTAAAAAATAATGAAAACCATGTAATATTCATTTATTACAATTTTGATTTTTCAAAAAAAAAAAAGTGTGGAGTAATTTTAGTTTTTCTTTCAAGTGTAGTTATAGTTTACATTATTTTTTATTTGTCCATGCTAAATAAGTTTTACATGAACCTCCAAAAAGAAGCTATTTAATTATTTAATCAAATTGATATATGCTATAACATGGATGGTTTGGCTTATGTCGACTCCATGTTTTTTTGTATAAATAAATTTCTCTCCTATTAGGTACATCTTATACAAGATAAAAAAGAACTATCATTTTTCTTGAATATTTTCAATAAAATTTATGTATAATTTACTAATCTATAATTTTAAACTTGAATTCAAATTATAGTGGATATGAGTAAAAGATCCAATCATTCGAGTCAACTACAATAGGTAAAGTGTTTTATATGATTATCATAGGTAACCACCCACAAATACATGTAATGAACTCCTCAATCTTGTGGTAAAATATGTGAAATGTGGATATGGTGTGTTATAAATAATAATAATAATAATAATAATAATAATAATAATAATAATAATAATAATAATAATTATATAATAATAATAATAATATTATTTATCTAATTAAAATAATTATTAATCAAATTTTATTTATTAGGTGACTTTACTTTGAAATACCCCTTCCCACAACTTGTGTCTGATACAAGAAACTGTGAAACACTAGATATCAAGGTGTACCATATTTTCATATAATAGTAGATGTTGTCATGTTATGGTAATACCTGTCATTACATTAATATTATAAAATAAAACAAAAACACATAGTACATGTAATAATTAGTGTAAAGAAAACAAAAACATGCAGAAGGAGTAAATCTACCATTTTGGGAAGAAAAAATGACAAGATATGTCATTCTACGGACCAATTAGTGGTCACAAAAATACAAGGAACAACTGGAGCAGCTTGGTGCTTAAATCCTTCAAACCCAATTTGTATTTGTTTTTGTACTTTATAATTATAGCTATAGTAACTCTTTATTATAATAATAATTATTATTTTCATAAATTTTGACCCTCTCATTTGTTTCTTTTGGTCATTGTGCTAGCATAGTATCTTACTATATGGAATTGGATTCTACACAATAAATGTATGACATGTTTATTTATTTTGACTGTTAAGTCACAAATCAACAGGTAAAACTATTTAAGATTTTTTTTTTACAAAACAAAAAATATTTAAATATGATTTATTGAAGTTATATTAATGTGAGTTGACCAGCCAATAAGTGAATGTTTAGTCGTATTTTTGGAGGAGTTAAAATTAATTTTGAAGGTGTAGAATAAATTATGACTTATTTGGGTGCTATTGAGTATAATTGATTCCGTCTTCAAAATTGATTTTAGCTTGAAGTTAAAATTTGTTACTTTTGAGTTTAAATATTATTTTTACACTAAAATTTACAGTTAAATTCACATATGTTTAAAGATATCCAAACATAAATTATTTTACATTCAATTCACTTTTTATTAAAATAAATTTTATAAAATCAATCAATCAAAATCAATTTTAGTCCGCAAAATTAAACAATAAATATATTTAGTTTTTTAAATACAAAGCATCTTTGTCTGTCACTATATGTTTTACTTATTTTTTTTCAAAATTGTCACTATATATGTTTTTTTTTTTACTAATCACTATATATGCTATATACCTGCCGGCATAGTTTCTCTCACATATTATAATTTGAAAGTTCATCAAAATCATGCAAATTTGTATATTATCTAATGTCAATGCTCTAGCTCCGAATGCCACATGCCAACCTACCCATTTGTATTTTAAAATTCAAATTCAAATTTTGTAGATAGTACCTTGATAGAGAGATTTTTAAAAGCGTTTTCTAGTTAAACATAAAATACCAAAAGAGAATTGTCTATATTATGTTGTTGTTATTTAATGGAAGACTAATGTGACAAAAGGAAAAAGGTTGATATCTATAATTAGCTATATATTGTGAGCTATAGGCTAAAATTCATTAATTCATTTTGGTTACAACTGGATTTGTTATATGATATTTAAGATTCTTTTCCTCTTTTATGTCTTCACTCTATTTGCTTGACCACTAGAAGAATAAGACACAACTTGAACTTTTGAATTAGAACTTTTGAAATTATATGTGAGTTGATAAAGAAAAGTATAAAGTAGAAAACATAACTAAGTATTTTAACTTTTAATAGCCCAAGGTATACCCATTTAACGAAAAATTTACTTTGTACCATTAAATTATAGCTCTATCCCACATTTTATAAAAAATTATAATTTTACTATTTTTTTAAAAGAAAAAAATAATAATAAAACTGAAAAAGCTTGAAAAAAATATTTTCGAAAAGTTAAGTTTTTTTAGCATCAAAAACTTAATTTATGTTTTTCATTAATTTTTTTATATTCATTTATGTTGTGTGGAAACTCAAACTTTTAATCTTTTAAATAAATTTTATCCTTTTTTTAATTAAAATAAAAACATTTTTTTTTTCACTTCACCATGTTCAATTTGTGTTATCAAAAATTTAAATTTTAAACTTTCTGAAACAAAGTGTTTCTTAAAAAACTCAGTTTAATATTAGCGAAACACAAAAATATTGTTACGACATAATAATTATATAAATATTATTTTTGCTTTTAGATAATCTAAGATGCTTTTTTTTAGCGCTTATCTATGATATTTTAATAATCTCGTGTTAGGAATCATGTTATTTCAAAGTATTAATATTTAATCTGAGATTTTTTTTTCAAGTTCTGTTCTTATTTTTTGTTATATATCTATCCTATTATTAGGTAACTTATGGTTCAATGAAGTTTTGATTTCTGTTTGAATAAATTGCTTTTTTTCTTTTTGTAAAGTACAAAATCTATAGAAGACACTAGTCTTTAATATAGTCCCTGTTTTGATTCAATTTATTAAAGACAAAAATGGTTATAACATCGTAAAATTATTTTTGATATATTTATCAAATCTCAATTAAAATTATATTTGTCTCTAAAATTGATTTCAATTGAAAATGAATTTTTTTTAGTTTTAGTGTATGTTTGGTTACATTTGAAGGAGACAAAATCAATATTGAAAAGGTAAAATTTCTTTTGACATATTTAAATGTTATCGAGTATAATTTATTTTATTTTAAGAATTGATTTTAACTTAAAGTTATCTTTTGAGTTCAAACATAATTTTTACATTAAAATTTATTATTCAATTCATATTTACATGAATATATTGAAACATAAATCATTTTACATTCAACTCGTTATTAACTAAAATCAATTTATTTAAATTAATTTTATCATCACACAAGTAAATACACACTTAGTCTCCCAAAGATGATTATTAGTTTTGAAATGTTTTATGCAGATGTAAAATCTATTTCCCCATTCTCATGTATTAAAAGAATTTAGTGGTTGTGTAAAATAGTTTTACATCGTCACTCAATTAGAATCATTTGTGTTGTTATATAAGTCAAAACTGTAACTATTTTTTTAAAATAGTCACCACATTCTTCAATCGTATTGAACGTGAGTGTAAAAGTAATTTATATTGGCAATGTATTTTTTATTTTCTCGTATTAAAAATTAATTTTCTATGTTAAATTCGAATTCATTTAGAAAACACTGATATTATTAAGTTGAATATCATATATCAGATTGAAACTTAGACTTCATAGTTGTGTTTAAATTTCTAATAGTAATTATATCGTCTCATAAAAAAAAAATCAATTTTCTATAACTGAAAACTAAAAAGACAATTAATTGGGTTGGTTTATTAAAATGCTACTAAGGTACGTACTATATGTGGCATGATCAAGTGGTATTGGTTAGAAGTATATTTGATGTCTAAATCAGTAAATTGCACCCTTTTTTTTAAATTTGAAATATGAATACTGACTTGGATTCAAATTAACAACCAAACAAGGAAAAAAAACTGGTGAGTATTCAGTTACATTATTAATGATATACACCAATAGCAGTGCTGTGCAACAAGAGTCCTGTGACTGCATTTAAAAAACATTACCTATTTGAATATCTTGGTGCTTGCTGTATTTAAAAGTACTAACTGACACATGTAAAATACAGATAGAGTTAAAAAATGAAAATTGCAATACAATAATTTATTGTAGATAGTGACTTAGGGAAACAAATATTTGTGGTAAAAAAGGTTTATTGGTAAAAATTTAAAGGCTTTTTTTTTTCTTCAAATTTTAGAGACGAAAAAGCAAAAGGAAAAAAATGGCTTTGCGGTATAATATTAAGGAAAAGGAAAAATATTATTTTGGAATAAACTTTCATTTGAGTCTTTTTTAGACCATTAAACAAATAAGCTCTAAGTGTATTTCTTTTGTGAATATTCACCAAAATTTAATTTTAAATGAATTTGAGGAGTGGTGAATGTTGTAACTAAATAGTCAACAACAAACGTTGGATAGAGACCTCTCATATAATTGTTTAATTGTTTTAAGTGATGAGGAGGATATTTGGGGTATTTGTTTGTTCTGTATGTTTAAATGTTGGGTGAAATTTCATGAGTATCATGATTTTGTTAAAAAAACAAGTGGTCTTAGTTATTTGTTTGAGGTTGAGTCGGGTTTGTGCTTAAATAAAAGATTAAGTTAATCAAAATTCACCTTAGTTAGTGGTATTATAATCACAATATAAATTTATATGGTTCAATTTTTGAGGAAATAAGCAGTTGGGTTTGTTGGATGTGAGGGATGAATAAGTCAATAGGTCTAAGTATGAAGTTTCGGACATTAGTTTTTATCATCTCAATTGTATTTGTAATCACGTACAATTTGTAGCATTCAGTGGTAGAAAATTGCAATTTAATCGGTTATAAGAAAGGGGTGATGATTCATATTTTTTTGTTGAATGGTTGCACAAAGAAGAAGACATAATGAAATGATGAGTATTGATGTGAATAGGGTTTAGGTCGAATGGGTTATCGCAATCAAGAAAATATTTTTCGAGCATTTTGATAATCATTTTAAACAACCAAGTTCCCTACTCTAGGATTTTGAAAATTTGCAATTCCCAACATGAGTGTACAAAAGACGAGCTAGATCGAGTTTGGTATGCCATTTATTCGGTCCCAACATTTGTTCATGCCAATTTTTAGTAATTTGTCACTTAATGCGATCAAACTCAATAAGTTGTGGATACAATAAGGAATAGACAAAATAAGGATGAGGCCAGGTTGGTACCAAGACGAGACACCAAATAGTAATCCTTAAACATTTTTTATAAAATCTTTTTTTAAAATAAAGTAACTCATAGTAATTCACTTATAGTTATCACTTGTCAATCCATTCAAGAGTAGTAACTTATAACATTGTTTTACAAACTCTAAGTTATTAAATTAGTGATATGATTGATATAATTTTTTAGAGAGTGAATCAATAATAACATAATATAATCATTTGTCTTTAAAGTAATTTGGGACGGGGCCAATAACTCAAGAGGTAACTCGAACTCGATCCTTTATATACTTTGTCTTGTCCTTTTTTTTGTTGGAATTGAGTCAGACTCAACTCATTGTTTACAAGACGTATTGGGTTTTGTACACTCCTAGTTCCCAACTATTAGGAGTGGTAAGCACTTTGTTAGAAAAACAATTTTCAACTGAGGAGATCAAACATGCGATTTGGGAAAGTTTTGGACCTGAAGGTTAGAATTTTGGATTTATAAAGGAGTTTAGGGGGGAATGAAGCTCCACTTCTTGAAATTTGTGATTGAATTTTGTGATAGTGGTTAAGTGTTAAAATATTTTAATGGCACTTTTATAGTTCTTGTTCATATGAAGGATAACCTTAATAGGTTATCTGATTTTAAACCAATCTCATTGGTTGAATACATGTAAAAGATTCTTACAAATGTTCTTGTTAACTGTTTGAAACATGTTATTAACAATGTCATATATGAGACTCATACGATGTTTGTGAAAGGTCGTCATATTTTTATATGGAATTTTGTTTGCTAATGAGATTATAGAAGAAGCTACAAGGAGGAAAACATTAATTTTGTTTAAGGTTGATTTGGAAAAAGCTTGTGACTCGATAGATTAAGGTTATTTGGAGATAGTCATGGTTAGGATTAATTTTTGAGAAAATGGAAGAATTGGGTTATGGAATGCATTTCATCAGCTCTGACTTTTGTGTTGATGAATAGTAGTCTGACAACCAAAAAAAATTTGGGTCGTGTCTTGAGGCATACAAACCCATTATCTTCATTCTTATTCTTGTTAGAGGGAGAAATGATGAATTTTTTGTTATGAGATTTGATATCATCTGATTTGTTGCAGAGGCAAATGTTGGTCCATACTATGAGTTCAGAGTTTCGCACTTGCAGTTTGATGATGATATTTTGATGATAGAGGAAAATAGTTGAGCCAATATTTGATTCACAAAAGCTATTTTGCATATTTTTGAGTTGATTTTGAGCCCCAAACTCAATCTCCCTAGGAGCTTGTTGGTGAGGGTAAATTTGAATTTGTCATGGCTAAATGAATCATCTCTCGTCTTGAATTGGAAGGTATGACAAATTTTGTTAAAATACTTCGTATTGGTAGTAACTTAAGAAGATAATATTGTTGTTATGGAACTTGTTAATTGAATAGATTCGAAAGAAATTATCCAATTGAAAGAATTGCAACCTGCCTATGGATGGTTGCCTTATACTTTTCAAAGTTGTCTTATCTAAACTTTTAATTTATTTTATTTCATTCTTTGAGAGGTCGTTAGGTACTATTTCTCGCTTAAAAAATATTTTTAAATTGTTTTTTGAGCATGTATTGTGGAGATAGCGAAGAAGCCCATAAAATCTTGTTTTGCATAGGTTGCGACAATTTATCTTTGCAATTCTTAAGAAAATGGGGTTGATATTTGAAAACTATTTAAAATGGGTTGTGGTTCAAAGTGTTGGTTAAAAAATACTTGGAGAAAGTTGGTTGGTGAATAGAGCAAATAGAGTGTCAAATTCGTGGAAGGATGTTATTATTTTTGAAATGTCTCACTTTTAGTGGTGTATAATATGAGATTCTAGTGTGCTAGAGTGCTAAAAACATAAAAGTAATATTAATCTTAGAGACAAAATTAATATCGATTTAAAGTCATCAAACAACAAAAAATTTATTAAATTATGTTTAATATTGATTTTAGTAATATAGAATTATGTTTGACCAAAAAATCAAATTTAAGTAAAAAAATGAAATCAATTTCCATTGGTCCAAATAAAGGGCACATTTGTTATAGATTCTAAAAAGTCATTTTAGTATTTCATAATTTAGAGAATATTTTTTTAGAGACTTTCAAGAAAAAAAATAGTTGGTTTATGTTTGTTTGTCGCAAAAAAAATCATTTTTTTTAAATAGCTAAATATTTTTTTAAAATTATTAAAACCAGTTACTTATTTTAAATGATTTTTAGATTTTTCATTTTTTTAAAAACAATAACAAACAAACGTAAATTTTCAAAAGTGATAATTTTCTATTTAAAAAATAATTATTTTATAAAAAAGTTGCAATCAAGTCACTCAAAATCAATCTCACAGGGGGCTACTTATTTTATTTCCACACCTAAAATAATTTAAAAAACACTTTTGAATCATGTAAGAACATGTGTGATTCCAACTATTAATCCTTCTTTTAAAAAATTAATTCAGTCATTAAATTTTAATTTAATTAATAAATTAATATTAATATTATTAATTTAAATCATAACTCAACAAAACTTCATATTTATATACATCAATTAATATTTATCATATTTTTACATATAGAACATTTCACACCAACTTTTTTAAAGATTAATCCACACCTAAAAAATTTATAAGCATCTCAATTTTTCAACAAAAATCTGTCGGCGGATTGGTTTTTTATTCAAATTTCAAAATATTAAACATTTTCAACTCTCATTTACTCGATTCTTTTATTATAAGTTTTTTATTTTTTATTTTATGTCACAAAAACTTTAATCAGATATATAGTTAACTTTTAAACGATAAATACGATTTAATAATATCAATATTTATTAATTAAATTATAATTTAAAAATTAAAATTATACTAATTTATTAATAAAATATTTTATTTGTATGTTTTTTTTAATTTATAATCTATCAAAAGATGAAAGATAATATAACTATTTTTCTATGCACAGGCATATCAATACTTGTTTAAACACAAATATAAATAAATAATGATTAAAATACACTTAAACAAAAATACATATTATTTAAAAATATATATTATTTATTCTTTTATCTTTATTTATTTGTGTGAAAATGTCTGTATATTATTTATTTATGTTTGTGCTGAGGCAAATTATTCTCACAAGAGCCATTATCACGACCCATTTGCTTTTAGTCAAGCTACATGACAAAAAATAATAAACCCTTCTCCTCTGAATAAAAAATAATAAACCCTGATGAAATGACATAAAATAAAGCCAAATACTTTTGAGGCATGATTCATCCTTTTTTTCATTTGATTTTTTTTTTTTTTTATCTTACTCATTCATTACTTCATTTGATAATCATACCAGCAATTATATGAGCAAGTTGAATAATGTTGATTCAATTAATAAAGAATTGACACATATTTCATAAAATTATAGGTTAAGTTTAATTTCTTTATTAACATAAATTTTTTATTGATAAATAACATGCAAATATTATCGGGATCTTTAAATTTTAAAATGTCTTTTATATTTAAAAGGAAACATATATTTATATTTAAACTTTTTAATTAAAAGGAAACATATATTTATATTTATATTCATATAATTATAGCACAGGCTATTAACATCTTTATGTACTTCAAACAATTAACCATTAACCAATTATTAAGTAATAATTACTAATCCCAATTAAAAAAGTCAACAAAATCTCAAAAAAGTAACCACATTGGAATAATTTAATGTATATTTAGTTTTACGGTAGATCAACAAAAACACAATAATTCATCATTACTTTACTAATTCAACTACGACAACAAATAAACAATTACTTAAAACTATTTCTCACCATGCATACAAATAAACAATTACTCAAAATTATTTCTCACCATGCGTTTCTTTTCTCAATTTTAATGAAAATTTGATTAATCTAATAGTTGATAGTGTTGATTTATCACAACTGAAATTCTTATTGGAATAATATTGGAATAAATTTAACTTACTTCTAAGTTTTTTGTCTATAGAAATAAAAAAATTAAAAGAAAAAAAATATTAATATAAAATTAATAATAGTTTCTTTTGTTGTCTCATATATTTTCAAAATAAATTTTCCAATTGATCAGATATATTTTGATAAAAAAAATAAATTTGAATTGATCAATATAAAAAATATTAAAGATGAAAAAAGAAGGTACCTAAATTAATTTAGAGTGAAATTGAATGCTCATCAAACTTTTATTTATTTCCACAAAAGTGACTCATGAAAACACCCTTTTAATGCTAATAAATTTAAAAATATCATGCAATGATAACTTTGATGAAAGAAGAAAGAAAGTTCCAAATATTATTATTTTTTGGTTTCATAATCTAATTAAGTTGCGTGGAGCCATTTTCCACTTTGTGTCACCACTTGCTTGCCTCTTCCTTCCTTTCTTTGTGTGTTTTTGAAACAGCTTTTGCTTCTTTATCACTCTGCAACATAACACAACACAACAACAACATTTGTACGATCAAATCCTTCAACGATTTCATTGTCTCCACATAAATAATATTCATTAAACAAATCAAAACACCATCTCTTGCTGTTTTTTCAAGCTTTGGTTTTTATGTTAGTTGCTATTTTTCTCATATACTCAAAAAAAGTCAATGCACCCTTTTTATTTTCTACTTACACCCCCCATTTGGATCTAAATCTCTTTTAGTTCATTCCCAATTGTGAAGCTTCTTAAAACCTTCTTGGGTCTTCACCAATTACCATAAAGACTGATTTTTTCTGATTTTTTTTAGCTTTTGTTATGAATTTCTCATATGGGTCATTTTATTTTTCATGGTTTTGAGATTGGTGCTTCTGATAAAAAGGGTAAGTTTTTTTTTTTTTTGCCTGCAACCATGAATTATGGCTTCTTTTTTATGTGATTTAGTATTTTTAATTTCTTTTTTGTGAGTTTTTGAAGATGAAAATAAAGGATAGTGTGTGTTTGGTTTCATCAATTTTAAAGAATCATAAAAAAAAGTTTACATTTTTGTTATTTGGAAATAAAAATATTCATAGAGAATCACAACAACAAAAAATAATCTTTTAATGAATATTATTATGACTTTATGAGATTAAAGTTAGAGTTTTGAGCCTTATTTATAAGTTGGGTCCTTTTTATTTCATGAAAAATTACTTGTAGATCTTCTACTCTTTCCTTGCATGCTTCAAGAAATTAATTGGAAAACATAACCAAAATGTTCAATATTGTTCAAAATTTTAGAACTAATGATTATTACTTTTTTTGTTTGTTTGTTTCTATATCTTGATCTATCTTCTTTCAAGATATGATTATTGTTTGTTTTGATAGGGACTGATTAATTAAATGGGTTATGTTTTCAGGTGGGGCATACAAGTATTATTATTTTTGTCTAATGTAGACAAACTTTGAGATCCAAGAGTACAAGATTCATGTAAGTATTCTATTTTTCTATTATGAGATTTTGAATAATTTTTTGTTTTGTTTTGTTTTGGTTGGTGTAATATTTTTATCCCCTAAGTTTATTGATGAAATTTTCAATGACAGAAAATATTCTTAAGGACTTAGTCATGTATAAACCATTTGTGACATGTGATGATCCAAAAGGAGTTGTTGAATGTGGGACTATAATGAGATATAGGACAATTAAGGACAAGTCAAAGAGTCGGAGGCCGGCCGAAAATTTACAGGCATCATTGACAAATAAATCAGACAAAGAGAAGAAGGCATCGAAAGGCTCGAATGTAAGAGATTTCGATCCGTCTTCGTTGCAGCTTGTAGAGGTGTCTAGAGGAGCTGAAAAGTTGAACAACATGATTGAGTCATGGTCTAGAGGTTTAAGGTATGATGGAAAATCAGAAGATATTGCAAAGGATTTGTTGAAAGGTGCTCTTGATTTGCAAGAATCGCTCGAGATGCTTCGAAAGGTGCAAGAAGCTTCGCATAATATGGCTCGGTCGAAGAGAAAACAAGACGAGAAACGCGTTGATGCGAAGGTGATGATGGATAGAACAAGACCAATGTGTGCTAATCAATTTGATGAACATAACTATTCAATTGGAGTTCAAAGAGAGGAACTTAAGAAAGTGATTAAGGAGAGTTTGGTTAGACAGAATCTATTTCCAAGCACAAGCTATGAAGGATTGGATTCGGCTTCTGCTTCAGCTTCAGCTTTTCCTTCAACCAGCTCAAGTCAATCTTCTGTTGTTTGGTATGACAAGCTTTCTGATTCTTCTTTGTCACCAAATATTCCAAAGAAGGAAAGAGGTAGTACCAATCTTGTTGCAAAGTTGATGGGATTAGAACAAGTTCCTTCAAGATCATTTCCATCTATTATGCAGAAACAATTGGAAAGTTCAAAGATTGTGAATCAAAAGAGACCTGTTTTTGAGATTGACATGCCTAAGATAAGAAAGCATAGCTCAATAGTAGAAAAGGTTAATCTGCAAAGACCAAAGACTCTGAGGGAAATTCTTGAGACTACTCATTTCAATGGAATGTTGAAGAATAGTAGTCCTGTTAGAGATCACACGCTTCGTGTCGAACATTCTGATGATCTCCATTACGAACATTTTGATGATTTACCACCTATTGTACTCATGAAACCTCGGTATGGTTCGTATCAGGAACGCACGAAAACTTATGAGCAAGTTCCTCAAGAAGAGTTATCCTTTAGAAATCTAAAAGAAAAAGAAGTCTCTTCAAAAACCTTCAAACCAAGGGAAGGTTCAACTACCAACATGAGAAAAGAAATGGAAGAAAATATATCCAAAAGGCTTGAAAGACCGAAGCGAATCAAAGAGGTTGTTGAAGTTGATGTGAAAGAAATCAAGCCTGTCGAAAATGAGAAGGCTTCGCGAGGCAAAAGCGAAACAGTTGATAGAAAAGTTAAGGTAAAGACCATTACAGTTAGAAGAAAGCCATTAGAAAAGGAGGTTTCAAAAACTAAAGTTGTGACAAAAGCTCAAGAACAAGTAGGAATCATCTCTAGTAGTGAAAAGTCGAAGAAGCCGCGAAGTGTGTCAAGAATTGACAAGAATGAGATTCCATACAGAAAGAGCACTGCTTCAAATTCAAATGCATATTCAAATACAATTCCAAAACCAAAGACACAAAAGATTATCAACTCAAGGGAACAGAAGAAGAGTCAAATGAAGAAGCAAAGGTCTATTGATGAGGCTGAAGTAGCTAAACCATTTGTAAGTTTTACTGTCATTTTTTCTGTCTCTAATGAATGTAGTAGTGCTTGAATTTGAACTATTTTGCATAAAAAGTTTAGCTTAGTAATGTTTGAACGAGGCAATGCATTTGACTTGAGTTTCAATTCACTGTTCTTCTTCACAGGATGAACAATTAAGGCATGAAGAAGCAAAGAGTATTGATGTTTCTTGTAATGATGATTGTGCTGAGATTAAAATAATCACTACAATAACTGAAGATCTCACCACTATGGATCATGAAGTAGACACCTATGCAAACAATGAAACTAGAGGTAAGTTTCTCAAGCTATCATTGGTTCCACTTTTTAGATGATTAGCTACACACATATCACTGCCTAGGTAGCACTAATATTTCATATTGAAGATGTGTCTGGTGTCTGACACGTCTATGCATATGGTTACATTCAATCACTTCAATTTTCTAATATTATTATCGGTGCCTACATGTGAGTGTTGATGTCATATTTAGTGTCTGTGTCAGTGCTTCATAGAGATCATTACACTGAGGATAAATTCGAAGCTTAAGTGACTTATTTCACCCTTTTGCAGATAATGGTGAGGAGGGTCAAAACTCTTCATGTGATGAAGTTTTGAAGCTAACTTGTGAACATGAAAATGATGCCGTCCCCACTGCGGAAGCTCGCGACACAGCGAGTATCGATGAAACCGATCTTAAGCATGACAAAGAAAGTTCTGAGTTGAAATATTTGCTTCTAACAAGTAAATCATTCATTAACCATGCAGAGGAGCTTCTCAATCTTGATATTGATTATCCTAAGATCCAACCAAAGATTGAAACAAATGGAATATCCAACAATACCAAACTCTATTTGGATTGTGCAAATGAACTCACTTTGAGAAAAAGCCTTCAAGAGTCACAAACAGTTCACCCTTTATTGCTAACATGTGTAGGAAATTCAAGATTGAGAATATCTTTAGGAAGCTTAGTTGAAGAAGTTAACGATGCAATCGAAAATCTAACATCGTATAGCGAAAATTCGGAGTCTAAACTCATTTTGGATAATGTTTGTGAAATGCTTGATAGAGATTTGAAGTGCAACAATAGAGTGATGAATGGAATATGGAACTTTGGTTGGAGACATGGATTTTCTTGTGATGAAGTTGAACAAGTTGTGAATGAAGTAGAGATTATGGTTTTAGGTGGATTAATTGAAGATGTAATTGTAAATTTATGATTAACATATTTTGAGACATTTTGTTGTCATATAAAGTCCTTAGATTAATCATCATCTTTACCTTGTTGTATATATAAGGACTAATGGAATTGACACATGATAGAAGAGTATAATAACTTGGCTGCATAAGTTGCATAGTTTTGCTATGAATTTTTTTTTTTATATTCTAGAATATACTCATTCAAAGAGTAAACTATCTATTATTTTAGTTCTTAAATTGTAATCGTCGATCAATTTCAAACGCTAAATTTACGAAATATCAAGTTGTTTCCTCAAATTGTTGAAAGTATGCCTTTTCTATTAACTATTTTATAAAGTTTTTTGTCTACGAATTATAAAATTTAACAGAGTATTTGACTTATATTAGTCCGTTTGCGAGAACGACTTAAAATTTCATAAATTTGAGGTATTAAATTATCTTATATTTACAATTTAAGGGTCTAAAAGAATAGTTTAGACCTTACTTAATTTATCTTTAGTACATTGTAACTTTAGCATTGTAAGGAAATGAAAAATAATGTATTGGTATCACTTCTCTCTCTCCTTTATAAAAAAGGATCACTTCTCTTTTGATGAAGAAAGTGAATGATTGATTTATTCCATGATTTTGAAAATATTTTATGATTTAATTTAAAGAATATGAAACACCTTACAACTTCAATTATTTTTCCATTTAATTTTTCTATAATTGTATTTATTTTATTATTTTACTTAATAAACAAATCTATATATTAAATATTTAATATACTATTTATAATTTCATTAAATAAGACAAACACTATATTTTTCTTATTAAATTTTATGGTACCAAATAACATTTTCATGCCGTAACCTTTTGGTTCCTAATTGAAATGGGTACATTAAGATTCTGTTTGACAAATTTTAATTTAAAATTAATTTTTTTATTGTAAAATTTTTATTTTTGATTTTTTAGTAAGTGTCTTGAGACATTTATCAGTATGCCTTATTAAAAAGATAAGAGTGAATAACAACTGCAAGATCACATACATTACACAAAGCAAAAAGAAAATAAATGAATGAAATAAACATAACATTTTGTTGTAGCATGATTAATACACTTTGTGATAGAATAATATTAAATCTAATAAATTAAATGTGATTTTTTTAATCATTTCATCTAAAAAAATATAAAGATTCCAATTGATGAAAAGTACCATTCCCATTTACATGGTACTCTTCCACCATAGTTGGTCAATGATCATAAATTGTGTTTCACATCAAGGAGAAAAATCCACAAATAAAATCAAGAGGATGCTCCCTTATAGATAAGAAAATTAAGTCTCTCAAGAGAAAAATACATAAAAGTCCCTGGTGTATGGCTAAAAAAACTCCCAAAATTTGAACCCACCACACATTGCCAACCACTTCCATATATCTTATCAAACTCCTGAAAAATCAAACCCAATTTTATCAAATCATTAATTGAAAATCAAATCACACTTCAAACTCAAAAAATAAAACTTAATTATATGTTTAGTCACTCTATTTTATTATATTTACAAAAATAATCTTTTTATTTTAAAATTAATTTTTTTGGTTCTTCTTTTTTTACATTTGTTGTAGTTTTGATCTCAAACTATGATTTTGTCTTATAAACTAATAATTTTTAATCTAAAAAATTATAATTTATAATTTTAATTATAAATTTAAAGAAAAAATATAACTTTAAAAAAAAATACTATTTTTAAAATAAAAATTATATTGAAACTAAAACCGCAACAAATATAAAAATAAAAAATAAAAAATAAAAAATTTAATTTTAAAATAGATAAACTATTTTCGTGAATATATTAAAATAAAGTGACAAAATATAATTAAGCTTAAAAAACATAAACAATCAAAATCAAGAGTTAAAGTAATGCACCTTCTTAATGTGGGCAGCAATAGATTTACAATCATAAACATCATAGAGATCAAGGGCATGATAAGCATATGACATGGCTTTAATTTGCATCTTCAAAGGCATGTCAGTTTCTTCCACCTTAGCTTTTCCTTCCAACATCTTAAAAGTTGTCTCTCTCTTTTGAAATTCCACAAATGATTCCAAATCCTCTCTCCATTGTTGTGTATATATATATATTGGTCTCAATTCAACAATGACACACATTTGGTCAATTTTGTAATACTTTATTGGTCTCAAAATAACTACTATATTTTATTATTTTACAATGATTAAGGAAATATTATAAATAAATAAAAAAAGAATGAATATTTTACTAAATTATCTTTATTAACTATTTGTATATTTTATTGATCATAAATATAAGGTAAAAAATAACATCTTAATAGCGATACACATAATTAGAGAATATAATTAAAAAATAATTAAAATTATATTAATAATTAAAAGTGACAATTTTTTTTTAAAATATTGTTTTGTAAGTATGAGAACTATAATAGGAAGGACAAAGAGAGTAGTAAGTAAGATAGTTATCTAAATTTTTTTCCTTCCATTTGCTAATAATTAATTCAAAGTTGACAATACAATTTCTTTAAACTTTAAATAACATTTTATTGGTACAACTTTAACATTTTTCTAATCTAAGAAAAAATACTATTACAAGCATTTATTTTTTTTCAAAGTGGAGCATGGTCTTATTTTGACTCGTGGAAGCGTTGGGAATAACAATAGACTAAATTATTTGGAAGTGATATCACATCTTCACTCGAAACTTTAAACAATGAATATATGAATCACCACTCTTATGTATGTAATATTTAATTCATTTTTAGTTAATGTAAAATTTAACCACTCACATTCGAATCCAACAAAATTATGGTATCTTAATAAATCTATTGATTCCCCATGCTTTAGTAAAGATTTGATTAAGATTTATAGTGTGTTATATACAACAAAATTGAACGATGATTGGAGACTTCAAACTTAAAAATTATGAAGAATTAAATGCTTATCAGTTGAACTAGACTTTACGAACTATATTTTAACTTATTTTTCCCATCTTTAATGAAAATGAAATTTAACATACCTTGCCATGATTTTTTATTTTTTAAGCAAACCAATAATTTTAATAATTTATTGGACATAAGCAAATGTGTATGTTTTACACTATTGTTTTAGAGTAGGCACAGGGCCGGCCCAACACGTTATGAGGCCTAAAGCGAAATTATTAGATAAGGTCTTTTCAAAATTTAATAAATAAATTATTAATATTTTATTTAATAATTATATAAATTTTGTTTAACAAAATTAATGACATTTTCAAATCTATTTTCTCTATATTTTTCAAATAATGAAATAAGACATTTCAACGATTATACGGCATTAGCATACACTCATGTAAAATTTTCCATATTTTAGTTGAATAAGAAAAGAATGTGTATATATTGTAGCACTCAAGTAACTCATGTTAACAATATGTTCACTATTTATCTCATGATCTCTCCATTTATAACTAGTATTTCTCATATTAATGATGTACACACCTTTTATCTCATTATTATTTAATTTATAATTAATATTTCTCTCATCTCTACTGTTTTAATTAACCAATTTAGTTGTACTGAGATAAGTATTAAATAATTTGTAATAAAAATAAAATATTTTATTTAATTTATATAAAATTTTATCAAAATTAGTTTTAAAAATATTAAAATGTGAGGCATTTTTTTAAAAAAAATATGTGAGGCATTTTTTAAGTAAAAAATTTTGTTTTTTAGGAAGCCTAAAGCGCTTGCTTTACCGGCTCTGAGTAGGCACATTCTCCTCACACTTTTGATTATTTACCTACTTGAGTTATGCATATTTTTTTCTAATAATATCAAATCAACAAAATTGAACCTATATATGACAATCGTGGATCCGCATTGTTCTTTTTATTAAATGTTAAAGCAGTTAGCTAATTAAGAAAATAAATGACCTTACAAAATATTAAACATTAACATCACAATAAAATTTTCCTAAAAAAAAAATCACAATAAAATTTTGAAAATGCAAGTAACGAAGGTAAAAGCCACCTCAAATTGAACAAAAAGTGTGGTAGTATTATGTCTAAGAATAATAGGAGTAATAAATTGATATATTTAGTTGAAATTTAGAAGGAACAAAAAAACATTTGATATTTTACTTATATTTAATATCTTATATTTAATATCAAAGAGTACAAAATAATTGTTCCATTAAAATATATTCCTAAATCCATTTTGGATCCTGTAAGCCCTTTTTGAGGCATGTGACATGCCATGGAATTATGTGAAATTAAAATAAAAAAGTGGTTGGTTGGTCAATGTTTATAAAATTCTCATTCCTTGTAGTTTCTTCAAATTCCATGAATTTTCTTTACCCAACAGAAATCATCGCCTATTAAATATTTTCTGAGGATAAAAAAAAAATAGGTGGTTGTTAAAAAGAGAATAACTCTACTATTATTATTTTTTTCTTTATCTTTTACGGTCTATAGTTATTTTAATTTAATATTAATATTTTAAATAATATTTAAATTGAAAAATATTCACCTTTTTGTTTATTTAAGATAAAAGTCTCTAAATTAGTTGATGATTTCTAAATAAATCTTTAAAACTAAAAGATTTTAATTTTGTCCCTAAAAGTTGAATAATTTATAATTAGATTTATAAATTTAGGATTCTAATTATAAATTATATAGAGTATTAGAAACCTAATTATAATATTTTTTTATTACAAAAAGCTACTTAAAAATCTCTAACTAGTTTAATCAGAGCCTAAAACACTAGTTTAATCATAAGGAAAATGTTCAAACCTATGTTTACTGAGCCCACATATGAATTGTTTTCGAAACACATTTAATTTAATAACACCCCGTCGTCATTCTAGTCACACCCCCTTGACACATTAAATTCAATCAAATGCCCAAAGTACCTCTATCTATGACCATATTCAAGTTTCAAAACACTTTTCTCTCTCATCCATGTTCAAATTGTAGTGATTTTTTTTATTTTTTTTACTATTATGCTATCTTTGATTTTTATTTGAACACGGTATATGAATTGAGCTTATACATGAAGTTTATATCTATACACGTATATATATTAATTTCAAGTATATTTTATACACACTCAGTTAACCACGTTTTTTGCGAATTCAATTTATATTTCACCAAAAATTTACTCAAAATATTGTGTAATGCATGTGCGCTCTATACAAATAAATATTAACACAAATTCAATCAGTATGATTACACAAACTCAATTCAAATATTTTTATGTAAATTATGTTCAATTATATTTACATAAACTTAATTCAACTACATTTATATAACATTTAAAATTTTGATATGGAGTTAAAAATAAGAACTTAATAGTTATGTATAGACGGTGTAAAATATTTTTTACACTATCATCCATTAGAAGTTTATCATTCAAGCATATTTTATAACTGTCTTTTAAAATAACTATTATATTTTTCTTTCTAATTGGACGTCAGTGTAAAATTAATTTATACTAACGGCGTACGACCTTTTTTCTCTAAAAATAATTTGATCAGTTTATGTAATATTTTTTATTACAAAAAGCTACTTAAAAATCTCTAACTAGTTTAATCAAAAGGAAAATGTTAAAACCTATGTGTACAATACCACATATGAATTCTTTTCAAAACACACTTAATTTAACAACACCCCCTCATCATTCTAGTCACACCCCCTTGACACATTAAATTCAATCAAATGCCCAAAGTGCCTCTATCTATGATCATATTCAAGATTCAAAACACTTTTCTATCTCACCCATGTTCAAATTGTGATTTTTCCCCCTTTCTAAATACCGTATATGAACCGAGCTTATATATGAAATTTATATCTATATACATATAAATACCCATTTCAAGTATATTTACACAAACTCAATTTGCGAACTCAATTTACATTTCACCAAAAATTTACTCAAAATTTGGTGCAAAGCATGGGTGCTCTATACAAATAAACATTTACACAATTCAACTAATATGATCACATAAACTCAATTTAAGTACCTTTATGCAAATTCGATTCAATTATGTTTATGTAAACTCAATTCAATTGTATTTACATAGGATTTAAAAATTTAATATGGAATTAAAAATAAGAGCTTAATAGTTATGTATTGACAGTGTAAAATAATTTTTATACTATCATCTAATAGATACTTATCATTATTGTTATACAAACGTATTTTATAATTGTCTCTTAATATAACTACTATATTTTTTATTTTAATTAGACATCAATGTAAAATTAGTTTACACGAACGGTGTATAACTTTTTTTCACTAAAAATAATTTAATCAATTTATAACTTTTTAGAATTCTGATAGGGGTGTAACTTTAAATCATGGGGTAAAACTAGCACTTTCTTGTTTTTGTTACAAAAAGCCCTTACTATACCAATTGTTTATATTTTCGGGTCATAAACTCAACCCGTTTAGTAAACTCTTGAATTTTTGGATGCGCAGGTTAACGAACGGCGCACCCTAGGAACGTTCTAGAGAGAAGCCCAAACCCAAACAGAACTCTTTAAAACCCTAACTTTCACCATCGCAAATCCATCAGCCGCAAAATTAACCCTCTCAACCTAGCTAATTGCTCAATTGCTCTCTAGGGTTTTCGAATCCCTCTTTAAAGTTTGCGTTTTTGCTTTCATTGTTTATTCTTAGTTTCTAGGGTTTGTTGTTTATGTTCGTTATTTGGTTTTATTTTGAAATTTTGGTATCTGAAATTAAATTGGGACAATGACGATTTCGTGATAAGGTCTCGTTCGTCGTAATTGGTCTATTTTTGACCTTGCCGACCATACTGTTATATCACCACCCATATTCTGAGTCTTTTTTATCAAACCAAAATTCAATTTTTTTTTGTATGAATCATTAATTCATTAATTGTTCTTTTTTGGTTTGTTAATTTTGTTTTTTAGTTTTGATTGTATTTTGCTTGGTTTGGCCAATGATTAAAATCATTAAATAAGACAAGCATATGTCTGAACATTTTTGTGTAGACTAACTAATCTTCTCAATGAGGCCAAAATCTAATTGTTACTTATTTGTTGAATTTTGGGTTTAGAAAATTTTATCTAAAAAGTTAAAAAATATATTTTTTTAGTTTTGATTGAGCTATATATTGTGTACGTTTTTTTTGCTTATGATGTATTGTATAATTATTGTGTCTTTTTTGTCTTGTTATTAAGAAGAGTATATTGTGTAATGAATGTTGTCAATGATGATATCTTGTAAGGCTTGTTTCTCAAAACATTCGCAGTGGCCGCCTAAGAGCTTTCGCCTTCGCCAGGCTTGAGAGCTAGTGCTGTTATTTTCCTTCCTTGGATGTCTGAGACAATATCATTACCATGTTAATACTTTATCATGTGAAATGGTTTTTAATTTTTTTTATGGATGTTGAATAGTGGCAATGTTTGATGTTGTGTGTGTTTGATTGTTATGACCAATGATGATAATTTTAAGGCTTGTTTCTCAAAACATTCGCAGTGGCCGCCTAAGAGCTTTCGCCTACGCCAAGGCTTGAGAGCTAATGCTGCTATTTCCTTCCTTGGATGTCTGAGGTCAAATTTATTGGTTTAATTTTACTATGATTTTGATCTGTATGTCTGTTGTTGTATTTTACTATGGTTTAATTTATTGGTTTAATGCTGCCGTTGTTGTATTTTACTATGATTTTTATTGTTATAGATAGTAACTGTTCAAGTGTTCAAAGAACAGTTCAAGATTTTTGGATGTTCGAGTTTTATATCCAAATTTGAGTGTTTAGAAATTCAATTTATCAATGTTATGAATTCTTTTGACAATCATCAAAAGGAAATCTTTTTTAAAGAAAAAAGATAAATTAGTTAAAACAAATACCAATTGGAACAAAATAATGACATTTTATTGGATGTGTTACTATTATTTGACATCTAATTTGAACCCTTGAAAATATATACATAATTGCCCAAAATAGCTCTTAATTTTAAGTTAGTCATTCAAATGCATTATGTACAAAACAGTACAACAGAATGTTTCTTTTGTCTTTATTTTGTCTTACCTTTTAGTAATTATTCAAATTACCTAATATTTTTTTAAAACTAACTCTATTAATACTGTTTAGTCAAAAGTTAATATCTTAACTTATAATTAAAAATTAACAATATAATTTTCTCTCTATAAAATTACTCCCACAACTTAAAAAATTAAAATAATATAATGTTCATTTATAAGTAAGTACTTTCTAAAACGGTTGATTGCAATAACAATTAATTATACATTACTAAATGGATATTTATCTATTTTCCCATAAAAATATATATTTATCAACTAATAAAACAAAAGTTTTATCTTTTTTTATATTAAAAAAAAAGGAATGTGGACCTTATTGAGAGTGTCTAATTTATTATGGTTTAATAGGCATACAATGGCAATGTAAACAATTTTACACTGTAACAAGAGTCATTAATTGTATAGTTATTTTACTATAGAAGTTACAATCATGTGCTGAGATGATAAAATTTAGGCTTAATTGCACTTTTGGTCCTCCTATTATAGGTGAAAATTGAAAGTAGTCCTTCCATTTTGTTTGTCCCCAGTTTTAGTCCCCCAAATTGAATTTCAGTCCAAATCATGATGAGTTGTCATTTTTTAAATGACATGTCAATAAAAGAGTGACGTGGCAAACACTTATGTGGAATAAACTCATTATTATATTATTTCTGATTAAAAAATATAATTTATATTTTTAAAAACTATTATTATAATTGTGACAATATTTTTAAAAATACAATTTAATTATTAAAATTAAGTTAAAAGAAAAAAGACCTAAAATCATGAACCCTAAACAAATCAAAATCAAAAACATTCACTCATGAACCCTAACGGAATGTGATCTGGGACATGATGGGGGTTTGCGTGCCTCGGTAGGAAAGAGATCATCGGAGTATAGCACAAGATCCCATAAATCAACATCAACAAGGGAGTAAAAGAGGTTGAGGAAGAAAACATAGCAGCCAAAGTAGTAAATCTGATGTGTAATGCAAGTGAGTGGCTGCTGGAAAACCAAGAACCGAATTGGGGATAGCAACGAAAACAAGAAAGGAACCTGGGTTGTCACATCCTTGTGGAGAGGTTATGTTTGAAAAAGGTCCTTATGACTGTGGCGGAGAAGAAAGGAACCAATGCTTGGTCTTTGAAGATTCCTGCCAGCCTTGTGCCATGTCAGAGTTCTCAGATTTGAAATTGCATGCATAAACGATCGAGATTGCAAACCCAGGAAAGCCTGCCACGCATGAACTGTCGTTAAAGGCTTATTTACTGAATGTGGCTACCCCGCCGCCACCAGAGCCGTCGGACGCCAATTCTCGTGTTGTGGCTTCGCTGCTGCCACTGAAGTCGCCCGCACAAGACAAATCACAAATTTGGTTTAAACAAGAAACCGGTATGATGTCAATGGAGAAAACAATGGCAGAGATAAAAACAAATCTGGAACAGGTGAGAGAAAAACTCAGCAAAATTCATGACATGGATCAAATCAAGAACTTGCTTTTGGAAATCCAAAATGGCAAGAAAATTCAAGAAACAGAAGCATCTTAATTCATTCATTGAGGACAGCATAAAGACCAACTACGTATGAGCAAGATAAAATGGAGTGTCACAGTGGGTGTTTCATTACACATCAGATCTGGGACACAATGAGTTAATGTTTTTGATTTTGATTTGTTTAGGGTTCATGATTTTAGGTGTTTTTCTTTTAACTTAATTTTTATAATTAAATTTTATTTTTAAAAATATTGTCACAATTATAATAATGGTTTTTAAAAATATAAATTATATTTTTTAATCAGAAATAATATAATAATGAGTTTATTCCACATAAGCGTCTGCCACGTCACCCTTTTATTGACACGTCAAGACAAGTTGTTGTTAACGAGATTGAACTATCACACACGAGTAATGACAGTTAAAAACTTCAAAATAACTATCATACACGTAATAAGTTGTCACTTATCCAATTGAAGGATCGTACACGTTATCATTTATAAAAATTTATAAAAACAATATCATACACGGGACAAGTTCTCTCTGATAGGAATTTCAAAATAACTAGCATACACATGATAAATTACTGCTTTTGAGATTGAACTATAACACAAGACACATATTCTCACCGATAAAAATCCAAAATCATTATCATACATGGGACAAGTTTGTCAATGATGAGATTGAACAAATAAATAAATTTTGTATCTGCAATTTTGCTACTCATATTTAGAAGTATACACACATTTAGACTATAACATGTGCATAATAAATTAAGGCTATTCATATTTAGAACAAACATTTCGATAACCATGTAACACTTTATTAAGGGCATACTATCAACTTTGCCGAACTATCAAACTAACAAAATTGAAAATCTATAAAATTTTAATTGTAATGAAAAAGATAAAACTACGAAGTATTATGTGATCGACAATAGTGCATCCATATTTCATACACCATTTAACATGTAAATATGGGAACTAACATTGATTTCAATCTGGATTATTCACAATTTCATTTGACCAAATAAAAACGAAAATCTCTAACTAATTAAACGGGGAAAATGAGATTTCTTTTTTTGTAAAATTATTTGTGGAG
>NC_021167.2:27566680-27572774 GCF_000331145.2 Cicer arietinum
AAAAGTATTAGATTATTAGACACATTTGAGTTTTATAAAAGTACTTCTTAAGTCATACACATGGCTAGTTGTTATATGCTCACAATGTAAAAAAAATTACAATGACAATGTATGAAAATTAAACCTATTTATTATTTGTTTTGGATTAATTAATTAGGATGGAAAGGAGTTGTGCACATCAACACCAAGATATGGAACAGGAAAGGAAGCAGGAAATGAGGAAGGTTACGCGGTTGGAATGTCAGTATGTTATCCAAAACCAGGTTCAATCAAGATTAATGATGGTGAAATTATGACTGTAGAATCCAGATATAAGAATGAATTTCTCACTGGAGCTATGGGACATATGTACATCTATTTGGCTGATCGACTACCAAACACACTGTAGACATCAAACTCTTATGATTTATAATTTTTTAATGTAATGTTTCTTTTTGACATATAAAGAGTGCATCATGTGTATTTATTTTACCATTTTTTCCTTAATTATTTTTTTGAGACCCTCTCCACACTTCACAGTATCAAGTCACTTTGTTTTTTCTTCGGAGACAATAAAGTCACAAAGATGTTTATCAATATTTAAATGAGATTATATGAGTCTCTTGAGTTTAAATTTGAGTCAAGAGATTGAGAAGGTAGAGTTTTAATGTCCATGTTGTTAAACTCAACTCGATACATTAGCTAATCTTTATGGTTACACACAAAAATGAATGATGAAGAAAAAATATCTTACATTAATTATGATCTGAATGTCATCTTAATAATTTTTTAATCTCAATAATATACAAAAGAAGCTTGTACAAATGATAATTTCTAACACGAGTCATAAACACATGCAACCGCATCAATACAAATTGACTATTAAAATCTTTATTTTAATCTTAATAATATAGAAAAGAAAAAAAAATCATACATATGACAATGTATGAAAATTAAACCTATTTATTATTTGTTTTGGATTAATTAATTAGGAAGGAAAGGAGTTGTGCACATCAACACCAAGATATGGAACTGGAAAGGAAGCACGAAATGAGGAAGGTTACACGGTTGGAATGTAGTATGTTATCTAAAACCAGGTTCAATCAAGATTAATGATGGTGAAATTATGACTATAGAATCCAGATATAAGAATGAATTTCTCACTGGAGCTATGGGACATATGTACATCTATTTGGCTGATCGACTGCCAAACACACTATAGACATCAAACTCTTATGATTTATAATTTTTTAATGTAATGTTTCTTTTTGACTTATGATTTATCATTTTAACTTAATATTAATATTAATCTTTGTCTCTATATCTTAAGATTAAGCTTAAATTTAGTCTCATCTTAATCTTAATTTTTGTCTTAATTTTATATTAATCTGAATATTTACTTTGTCTTTATTCTACCTTTATCTTTATTTATTATGTTAATTTTATATAATGTATAATTGAAGTGCATGTAAATGACTATTTTAAACAAGTGTTACAACTAGATGAAGGCAAATCAACACATATGTATTATTAAAATATCAATACTTTTATTTTTAACTAATTTTGGAAGTTGTTAAAAAAAATAATTTAGAGATTAAAATATATCATACATATTCTTATTAAAACACATCAAATTTGCAATTTATTAGTTTTTTTTTTTCTTCCACAATTAGAGTTTTATATTGTTTGGTTTATAAAAGAAAGTTAGATGAAATAAAACAGAAAGAAAGAAGTTGTATCAAAATGGTTAATTTTAGAAATTTGATAAAGAAACTCATTAGTGAAATTAAGGATTTAAATGAGATGCATAGTTAATGTTAAATTGTTTTGCATTGATACTCAATAAAATATTAAATCAAATCGAATGGTATGATGTGGCATATTAAATTAATACTATATATTATGATGTGACTTATTAAATGGTTATAATTGGATAATAGTGTTAAATTTTTGAGAGTGTTAATGCACAACATATAAACTCGTTAAATTAATTGAATCGACAAAAAATAAGTTAAATTCATAGAAATTTCTCTTAAAGGAACATTTCAAAAGATTAACTACAATAAAATTTCATTTTCAATTCTAAAAAATTCCATTTATCAACGAACAACACAAATGTTAATATCTTAACTTATAATTAAAAATTAACAATATAATTTTTTCTCTATAAAATTACTCTCTCAACTTAAATATTAAATTAATATAAGGTTAATTTATAAGTACTTTTTAAAACGGTTGATCGCAATAAAAATTAATTATACATTACTAAATGGATATTTATCTATTTTCTCAAAAAAATATATATTTATCAACTAATAAAATAGAAAGTTTTATCTTAATTTATATTAAAACAAATAAGGAATGTGTACTTTATTGAGAGTGTTTGTCTTGCACCTTATGAGCAATGCCTCGAAACGTCTTAAACAGAGCGACCTAGTCGACGACTCAATCCAGTAATATTGTCAGTGACATAAATTGTTTTTTCAAAGTTTTCGAAATTCAAAGTTTTCGTGGTTAGAAAAAATAAAATCTTTTGTTGCCAATGTCTAAGCCGTCAACGTTGTAGATCCAAAAGTATGGGTATTTCTGTCACTTTGATTTTCTTCTTCTCCTCCTTCATCTATTCCTTTTCCTTATTTTTCTCCTCTTCTTTTCTGCTCTTAAATGAAATGCATCTTTATGAGAATAAAATTAACAATTTGTGAGGGGGAGGAGACAAATGGTAGAACTATATTTCTATGTTGAAGATGATGATAAGTAAGATGACAATTAATTTCAATGTTATTTGTGCGTTCATTCAAGATTGAGTTATGAGCAATCAGAATAGCCCTAAAGTTGGCTCAGAAAGAGAGATACCTATAGCAGACAAAAGGCAAAGCAACTAAAATATTTTTGCAGTAGTGGGGGTTTATTAGAGGGGCAAAAGACATTGTCATGTTTGTTACTCTTCCATGAAATAAGAGATTCTCTAAGAAATATACAAAACCATGTGGTGGATAAGTTGGATCGTCAGTCCAATCAACATCAGAATAAGCACATAACTCTAATGAGAACGACGACGAAAAAATAGGCTCTGAAATTGAGTTCCTCGAAGATAACGAAGAATATCTATCTAATGTAATTGATTGACAACTTGAACAACATTAGCAATATTATGTCTGATATAATCATAAGATACACCAAACTACCAACCAAAGTTTGGTACGAAATAGGATCTGATAAAGTAACACCATTAGAAGTAACATACTTCACATTCAACTCAAGAGGAGTATCTACTGCTCTAGTATCAAAAAGACGAGCACGTTCAAGAATGTTGGCAATGGATTTGGACTGAGAGATAAGGTAGCCTCTAAGAGAGTAGACAACTGTAATCCCCAAGAAATAACGAAGAATACTTAAGTCTTTCATCTCAAACTACTTTGCCGTGTATAATTTCAACTCATTGATTCCACTAACATCATCACATGTAATAATCATATCATTAACATATAAAAAAAAGTATAATGCAACCATAAGCGGTGGACCTGACAAACAATGCAAAATCATGTTTACTATAGCGGAAACGAAGAGAAGCTTGTTTAAGACCATAGAAAATCATGTTCACAATAAAAAAATTCTCAAACCAAGCTCAAGAAGCTTGTTTAAGACCATAGAAAACATTTTTCTTTGCAAAAAGCACATTCATCATTATCAAACTCAACTCTCCATTGAGGTTTGCCTTATCTGACACAGTGGAATAGATCTTAAGTCTGATTTTTTTCTGCCAACAATTTGTTGGTCATTGATCCAACAATAGAAAGATGAGTACAAAGTAAAATAGCCTCACGAAGGCTCTTAAAATCATCATGAAGAGTCATCATAAACCAAATCAGATGTTGTTCCTTTTTCTGCTCAATATACGCTTTAACAACTTTCAAATAAGTTGAATCCATAAGAGACAATTGTTCCCACAAACTAATCATTGTCAAATAGAATTTCTAAATTATCGTATTGTTCTCCTTATAGACCGTAATATCATTTTTCAACTGATATTGTTTTGCAAAGTTAGACTGAACATACGTACTTTTAAGTGATCCTAAATCTCTTTAGCAATATCATATTTTTACAGTGGCACACATATTGACTTCTCACCAAAATTATTAATTCAAGTAATGATTTTTTAATTCCATGTTTTCAAATCTTTTACATATTTAGCTTCATCCTTTTTATTTGTAGGCTTAACATAAGTTCCATCAATATAATCTCACATGTCTTTTCTAATATATTTTTTTCATACATAGCTCCAATAAGAGTAATTTTGTCCATTAAGATGGACACTAACAGCTCGAAGAGAATCATCCTTGACACCAACCATGACAAACAATGACAGAAAATATGACAAATACAATTCTTGAAAACAAAAGAAATTAGGGATAACCTATCAATAACATAGTCAATCAAAAACCAAACGAAAGTTATCTGCTACATCAAAAAAGCTCATGCATATGGTATATTCTTGTCTTCTAATTCATCCATTCAACTTAAAACATTTAGTGATTTTGATTGGGTAACTTTCCCAACCAGCGATCGTTCAACAATAGGGTTTTGCATATTTCTCAATTCTTCATTAATTTCATGGTGTTCGATGAAACAAACCAATGTATCTCATTCTTCCTTTGAAATCGAGTACATGGCTTTCACATCGACAACTTGTGAGCTCCAATGGATTACTTCCCTTTTACACAATCTTCGAATCTGCTTCACCAAACCTTCTCTATTATATTGTAACAACAATTATGCTCGTCACATTGCAATGAATCTCAATTTTCATGAAAAGACAAAACATATTGACTTTGATTGTCATATTGTTCGACAACAACTACATGTATTGTTTCACCTTCTCTTTGTCACTTCATTAAATCAGATTGTAGATTTATTCGCAAAGCCCCTTAAACCTACTCCTTTTTATGCTATTTTCCCTAAGTTGGGATTGTTAAATGTCCACTCTCAAGCTTGAGGGGGGCTATTAAGGATTAATCTTCTTTTGCTGTGTTAGTTTTAGATAGTTATTTTACATTTACTTGTTTCCCTATTATTTGGTTAATGGTTGTTAGTTTGTTACGACCTGTCTCTGTCTTTTTTCCTATCTTGGATATATATCTGATGTATCCATTAGTTTTATTCAATATAAATTTTCATCATTCACAAATATGTTCTAATATTTACACTAAAAGTACATGATCCATTTTCCCTATGGAAAAAAAATACAATTAATTTTAAAAAAATTTATATTTGGGAGTTTTATAATTAAAACAGAATAGGAAAAAAAATTGCTGGATGAGAAGAAAATAGGTCGAGGTTAATTAAATTTTTCATCAAATTAACATGGAGAAGAAGGTATAATAGTGAAAACGCAGGAGAATAAGAAACATTGCAAAAATATAAAGTAAATATGACAATTCTATAATTATTATTTAATTGAGTGACATCACTCTATTGATTATCCTTACAAATTGGGAGGAACACAAAAATAGAAAGAAATAGTATTATGCAATAAAATAGATTCCATCATGTTCCATTTTAGATTTGGATAGTAAAATCTGAATCTTATTTTATTTTTACCATATGATCATTTAACCTATCAATTTAAAAAAAAAAAATTAACTTCATAAATGTACAAACTTCGAAATTACTAAATTTACGTGTTTCATAAATCTATAAACATTCATAATTTTTTCAATTCTAAACCGATTTTGATTTTCTTTATAATTGTACATTTGATAGTTGAAAAAACTACATAATAATATTTTCTAATAAAAAATGTTCTCAATAAATTAGCAAAAAAAAATGAACTAGGAAAAAACTTTAGAAGACAAAAAAATATTACTCAATAATCCTTTAATCTCATTTTCTTCTCTATCTTTTTATTCATTATATTGTCGTTCATTTTCCTTCTGGCTTCCAAACAAAGTCTTTAGGGATAGAATTGAGAATTCATATGTTTGTCCATATTCCTCCAATTCCAAATGACAACTTTTGACAATCCAAACGACGTCGTATTAAGTTCAATTTTCTGTTACTCACACTTCTGTATCTCTCTCTCTCTCTCTATTTTCTCTCTCCTCTCCAACTCTTT